>NC_041035.1:10555784-10718199 GCF_900634625.1 Parambassis ranga
ACAGGAAGGATTCCAGGCTTTGTGGCAAATGAGAACAGAACAATGAAACTGTTTGAATAATGTGCATGTTTACACATTTAGGTGCTGAGGCCCTCTTCTGGTGTATCTGTCAAGATGCAGGTAAATATATACTGGCACTCCTCCAAATGTGGCTGACACACAGCTTGAAGTCCGCACAAACAATGTGTACTTGTTTTAGCCTCCTCCCTGGTTATCATAATAAATGTTGAGATGAAAAGTATCTCTCATGATATTTTTATCTTCTTAACATTCCTTCTTAGTATGGAAAAATGGAAAAGAAAATTGCAGTTAGGCTTGAGCCTGGTTTACCTGTTGGACATGTTGTGCGACGCTGTGCCAAGTGATCTCCGCCCCAGGACAGAGAGAGCGTAAGACAAAGTCACCAGAGGAGAGTCTTCATCGCAGTCAACAGGCTGCACACAAACACACAGATGAAGAGCAGATTCTCCCACAGTGTGTTCATGGTAACAAAATGTTTTTTATCACAGTGTGAAACTGGAAATGCAACTTTTGTATAATTATACATCATACTGAAGTTTGACAGAATAATCTTTAAAGACGCACTGTCTCCATCTTCCCAGCGCAGTACTGGATCCACTCCAAGTAGACGTTACAGAAACTGGCACGTGTGACTCCCTGCAGGCAGTGCACGTAGTCTTCATCGATCTTCACACTGAAGACCTGAGGGTCACGCTCTATGTGGTGCCACTTAGTGTAGGACTGAAGCGGCTCCTGGATGATTGCGTCCTTGAGCCAGGTGGACAGTTTAGGAGAGTGGACCAGGTAGTAGATAATACTCTTGACAGGAGACAGGGAGGGGGCAGGACAGTCAGCAAATCTTTAAGAGCCTGTTCAGACAAGTTGGATAATCCAATCCAACATGTCACTAAGCTCACAGAATTATCCAGAAACATACTCTGCTCCCGGGTGTGACAGACACAAGTGTAAACATACCTTTAGGTAGTAGGTGACGAGCAGCTTTCGGAGGTCGTACACCTGCAGCATGGTGGCGGCATTGTTCTCACTGATGCTGTAACCTTCCAGCAGGTACTTGGTGGCCATCACCTCCCAGGCCAGCCAGCGCAGGTTGAAAGCTGCGTTGCAGGACAGCATGTGAGGCAGGTGGCCTGGCTCACAGCAGCAGCACCCATCATCTTCCTCCACACCTTCTGTGATGGCCTCCACCTCTCGCTGTTGACAGTACGTACCTAGGGAGGAGACACAAAGGACGTGATTACTAAGAAGGCAGGATATCGTGTCAGGGTTGGGACGGTCAAACTGTACCTCTGAACTCCAGACCCCTAAGCTGGAAAGTGACCAAGCCATTGCCGATCTCGATGAGGTGGACCAGGGCGTTGAGGTAGTCAGACGCCAGAATGAAACAGTCCCCGGCGCTGTAGTTTCCCCACCGGCCCAGCATGAGGTCACCACAAAGTGAATGCTGCAGTGAGCGAGTCAGATACTCATAAAAGATGGAGTTCAGATTGTTATCATCACAACCTGTGAGAGGAAAAGAACGGCAAAGCTTACAGTCCAGTCAGATGGATTTATAGAAAGGACAGGAGTTTTTGAAAACGCACACACACAGCTAATAATAGTCAGACAAGACTCACCTGTCTCCTTGTCCACCTGGGAGACCAGTCTGCTGTTGGAGTTGTCAATACGCTTTGTGCTGCAAGGGACAGGAGACAGACTCTTACAGCCATGCAGGCCAAAGTGACGTCAAGAGGCTTTCCAAGATATAATTCCTATACTATACATCATGAAGATATACACAGACTCCTCTTTCCATTACACTGATGAGATGAGGCTGTTTTGATGTGCACTGCAGTGCACAATATCAGCCACCGGAGGTCAGTCTTTATGGAGGGAACTGGCAGATGGGGGAAAATGTGGGTTGGTTACAGCACTAGTAACAAAAAAGTTTAAAAAAAAAACATGTATGTGTTAATTTATATATATTCACCATCAGCGTACTCATACCTCAGGTTGTCCCTGCGTTTTTGTGAACACAATATCTCAATATCTTCTGCTATCTCAGAAATGCTTTGACAGAGGTTCATAAACTTCACACGTAAAAGTCAAGGATGAAGTAGAATTTCAGAGGTTAAATCAAAGGTCAGTCTTGGCCACTTGAACTTTGCTAATAAACAAAGGGTTTTCCTAAACTTTTATTTTTATTTTATTTTATCGCATTTATTTTAATCAGTCGTAAGATGGTAATTTTACACAAGCTATGTCAAATACTGTATATCCCGCAACCTGTTACAATGTCAGGAAGGTATGAAAGATACCATTTATGCAAGTGTTCCATTGTTTGCTTCGGATATCTTCTTGAAAACCTGTGTAGATTGTATTACTATAAACAGATCTTATTTGATGCAGACTGAGAAGCAAAACAGATCGATCTACAGCTTCCACAGCCACCCAGCTTACTTGAAACTAAATATTTCATGACTGAACTGCTCTGTTGTGTCAGTTTGTTCAACTTTATGTGGTCACGTTGCTGTCATAATGATGTCAGTGATTTTAGTTCAAACATTTCAAGAACACTATCTAAATATAATCACAGGCTGCACGACAAAGCTGTGGAGGTATTTTTAGAGTGTTCTTCGCAAGAAAGCAAGAAAAACTTTCTCACATCAATAAATAAGAAGGAACAGAGTCATGTAAGCTCAGAAGAAGATGGGTTGGTTTCTCAAAGTGACTCGCTTATTTCTTTGGGGTCTTACTTGTAATTTCGCTCCCAAAACTTGACAGGTCGTGGGTAAGAGGAAATGAAGATGGCACTGCCCAGGAAGGGGGCCAGCGGGGTGTAGAAGATGGTGGTGAGAAGAGTCTGAAGCAGCAGCATGGCAGAGTCTGGACACACACACCAGTTCAGGAAAGAAATAAAGCATCTATTGATGCACTCCTACACACAAATGTGCACACGTAGGTCTTAGTAAAAGGATACGAGGCACCGCAAACGGCTGAGCAAAGGCATGGAAAGCGCTGCCCCAGGCAATCTGCCAGGGAGCGATGTAAACCAGGATGAAATGGAGTTTCAGCAACAACTCACGCATCTGCTCAAAAACAGAAGCACACAGTCATTAAAGAGCAGAGCAGGGTCCAGAGAAAAGCATCTGTACTAAAGTGAGGCTAAAACTGTCCTCTGTCATGAACTGCTTTTAAAATCTATTCAGAGCTAAACAGAACATCCACAGCATGTCAGCTATGGCACTGAGACACACACTGTTCTTTTACCTTGTGGAAGACAATAGACATGATGAAGAAGTCTAGCAGGAAGCTCTCAGAGGCATGTGGACAGTCAAAGTGAAAAAAAACAAGAGTGAAGAGCAGAGTGAGGAACTGGAAACTGGGGTCACAGAAGGATGAACGCAAGAGTTTCAGGCCAGCGATTGTTGTCAGGAGAACGTCACCGCTGCAGAGAGAGACAGATCAAACAGGTGGCTCATTCTGATTGTGATATAGAGGTCATATATTATGCTGCATGTCCACTCACTGGATTCCCAGCTTCTTGCGGTGACTGAGAGCAAAGCTGTCGTTAGTGAGCGCGCTCAGTATGATGGCAGGGTACACTACGTACTTCTCAAAGCACAGGAGTCCAACATACAGACGCTCAAACCACATCAGCACAGCATCCTCTGTGAAACACACAAGAAAAATCAAGAATGTGGGAAGCGGACAAGAGGAGTGCTGCTGCACCAGGAAATGATCACTCTAACACAAAACTCCAGGAATGTGGATGTGTGCTCAACCAACACCTGCTCTGTTCACTCAATTAGGCATCCTCACCTTCCCCGAGATGAAGATGGAACTCAGTGGTTGATGTTTTGTAATGATGACTTAGATATAGTAGGCATGCTGACCTCTGGGTTCAAACTGGTGGTACTCCTTAGTCTTGAGGACCGGATGGGAGATCCATAACCAGGGGTGATGCTTCCTCAGCTGGGGGATTAGGTAGTGAGTGACAAACCCCACCGTCCCCGCCAGAGCATACAGCACGATGGTCACAAAGGGCTGCATACAATTTGGTGTATAATGAGTCATCAGTGTGTTAGTACTCCTGCAAAATGTGACAGAGGAGATGATAATCTCACCTTTAGAGACAGAAACACAGTACTGGCGGTGATGGCAAAGGTTAGAATGTAGGCAACGGAGCACACAACAACGTCCGAGAGCAGAATCTCCTTCTGCAGAGAGGGAAGAAAAGCTGCAGTCATTCATAATCCACATGAAAATGCAGGCTTATCCAGGTGTGTGATTATTTCTGTCTAATCGCTCTGAGCGTTTCGTTTTTGGAGATCAGAGACTCAGCAGAGTGAGTAGAGTTAAGAGCTTCACAATCCCCATTAATACTGTAGAAGGCAGTGGGAGCCTTGTGTTCTCTGATGCATAATTCCCTGTAATCAGGGAATGATCAACATTGTTTCAGCATCTGCTCTGCCTCTGCACAGGCAGCGTGTAACAATTCACAGGCGCACCACGTTAATGAGTATTGATTGGCTGATAATATTTATTGTGAGCTAATAATCTTCGTTTATTGCCCAGAGGAGACACTGAACAATAATATTCATCATCTTCCACTAACATCACTGGCAAAACAGAGCTACATCACATGGGTCTATTTATTACCATGGAGTTCTGCAGTTTCTCAGGCAGTGGGTCTTTAATGTCTACATCTTCATCCTCCTCTTCCTCACTCTCCACTAGTGCAGGCATTACTTTTGATTTGATCAAAGATCTGTCAAAGAAATGTTAGATGGGAAATCAACAGCAGAAAGACACTTAAAAACACGTCTGATATCCTGATTTATCTGATTTATGAGACAACAATGACACTAAACTCAAAAACCTGTTTTGCCCTCAGGTGACCTCAGATCAGCGCATTGACCATATGCTTCATCTTAACTTATGTGTTTGTTTTTGGATTTGTGAAAGATTACAGAGCATCAGGCACTGCCAAGATTACACTGACCTGATTTATTACACTGAGTGTATTGTCAAAGGACCCACAATTGCATATGCCATGATGAATATATAGATGGATGATATATTGACCTTTTCAATTACGTACGCATGCTTATTACATAACCTAGATGTTAAGGAAGTCCTGCTGCTTTTGTCAGTGGAAATTTGATGGCTTTTACGTAAGAATAGCTCAATATAATGGCTTCCGTTCTAAATCAATAAAGGTTGCCTAATATGAAATATCAGTACAGCATACACTGAAACTGAAATTAATTAAATAGGAATCGAAAAATGTAATTATCCAATTAACTCTCAGGCCACAAGTGTCCATCATTTTACACACGATAATACTCACAGCAGGACAGAGGGGTCACTGCTCTGCCGGCTGAGGTGATAGGAGAACACCACCAGAAGGCCACAGAAACCAGAGAACAGTGCCGGAGTGTGCTGCTCATCCCACGGCTCCTGTAATTCCACACAATCACACACCAGTGAGAATCCGCTGCTTCTAAATCTTTCTCTCCTCTGCTGCAATCTTGTAGTCACATGTGAAGGATGACTCTGTTTTGGTCCATCACCGAACTCCTTTAATGCAGAATGAATTTCCTCTGTTCCTTTAACCAGGGGGGGGTGACATGAATACAGGTTTTGTTTCCTACCTTGAGAGCTCCGAAGCAGAAACCGTACAGCAGAGACAGAGCGATCAGGCTGCGTAGGATGCTGTACACTGCAGAGACCAGACTTGTAGCAGCTGAGAGACACAAATCAGAGCAAGGATCAAAACACTCATCAGTTTACATCTATGTAAAGGTTTTATATATTTTCATAATTTATTTGATGTATTTTCATGAACCTGTCCCTCCAAAAAAGTGCATGTCGATCTGCTCCAGCAGGTAGATGGTGAAGGTGTTGATTTGAGGTAAAAGGCCTACCAGGAAGGTGATGGGGAAGCAGTAAGTGAAACCTGTGTGCAGAGAACACAACACGCTCCTCAGTGTCTGTCAAAGACAAGCCATAGTTTTGAACAGGGAATAAGATAAATCGTTATCTAAAAACAGTGGTGCAGAACGTTTCTCCATATAAATGCATATACATACAGGAGCTGGGCAAATCCCTGTATGCATTAAAGGTAGGGTAGGAGATTTTGAAAACTCAGTAAGAGTCAGCCAGATTTCGAAAGTAAACACACGCCCCTTTCTCTCTGAGCTTACTCTGAAGCCAAAACGTGCATCAGAATGAAATCTCCTACCCTACCTTCAAGATGTTTTAAATCTGCTGCCTGTAAAGACACCACTGCTTTGGTATTCTGCTGGAGAGAGCAAATATGTCGACTAAAATGGAGTACACTACAACAACTAGAAGTGCAAAGTCTGAAAAAAACAGCAATCAACAGCAGGGACAAATGATTGATAACACTACAACCTCAGCAAAGTCCTAAACTCCCATAAATACCAAGAAAATGCAAGCTCAGTTAGCTTTTTCTAACTTTTAGACAGAACTGTTATCATATTCAATATAATCAGCGTGTAAATTATTGATTTTTAGCCACTGTGACCTTTGACCTTTGCCTACCAAACTATTCAGCTCATCCTTAAGGCCAAGTAAAGGTTGAGCTTAAGACATCACATTCATAAATTGTCTTATAGGTGAACATGAGTCAGAGTGTCTTTTGACCTTTGACCTATAATCCCAAAATGAATAATTTCATCCACGTATCCAAGTGTATGTTTGCTCCAAGTTTGAAGACATTTAGTCATGTGTGGATAATCTACTACTCTAAAACAAAGCTATGTATGTGCACATGTTACTCTGCGTGTTATATTTATCCCTACCAACTAGCAGGTCTCGTATAAAGTGAAGCACGTCGTAGCAGACAATGGTGACTCCATACAGGGTGGAGACAGGCAGGTCCTTCCTCCTCAGCAGATGCTCCAACAGCCATATCAGAGTGCAGAAAATACAGAAATAGGCTGCTCGGCTGTAGGCCACCAACTGGTTGTGGCCCTGGAGACATACAAATGCATGAACACACACATATTAGGATGTTAGTTGCAGATCCGCCTACTCACAGTGAAATCATAGCCATTTATGGCTGCATGCTTATAGTCTTTTCCTTTCATGGGGTTTCACCATGACAGGGCATAAGGTCAGAACATCTGTGGCCTCACTGTCAGTCAAAACAAAAAAAAATTATTCATATAGAAAAAGGAACTGCTTTGAAATCTATGACATAATAAGCCAAACACTAACAACAGGCACCAGTGAAGAGGAAAAGCAAACAGAGACATATGTTCTGCAACGTTTAAGCAACAAAGTAACACTCACATGTGTTGGTGAGGCTGCATCTGGCTGAACACTCTGAAAAACACACAGAGGCGTCAGTGATAAACGATAATTTTACAGGAAAATTAAAATAGCAGCAATGACAAAGTTCAGCAGAGAGGAAGTGAGGGGAAACAAATAGAAACTAACACGTCTGTGGTCAGTTTTAGCCTATTTTAGGCTCACGGTTCAAGCTCACGGTTTACCAGCAGTATGGTTTAACTGATATTTCTTACCTTCAGTAAGGAATACTGGCAGCTGGCGATGACCAGGCAGAACTGGAAGACCCAAAAGTCTTTGAAGCAGCCGTGGTTGAGAAGCACAAAACCCAGAAAAGAGACCAGGAAGGCCATGAAGACGGCAACTAGATTCTCCAGAACATCCTGGTTTCTGTATAAAAACAGTAGATGCAGAGGCAGAGATGGGTCACAGCAGGGCTGCTAAGCAGAGCAGCTAAATAGGCGTTAAAACCCTGCTCATGCACTTAAATTAGGAAGATGTTAAGGGACTGAACTGGTTACTAAAATCAAAATATTCTGAACAATCACATCCAGATATCAGAAATAAGGGTTGGGGTATTACCTATCCAAAAGGGCGAGCAATGTGAGCCTGTCATATAAAATGTTGATCCACTTCCCAGGAAACAGCTTAAGCTTGTAATAAATTTTCCTGGTCGGCTTCTCTTGAGTGGAAGTCTCTGATGACTCATCCAAAGAGTCCTCTTCCTGATACACACACACACACAATTATAGCAACATGAATTCAACTGCAATAATACTGACTGGTAGAATAATCCAAAGCACAGCCAGGATCATTACAGGTACACACGGCAACATCTTTTTTTCAGGACGTACAACATGCACAGAGTGCTGCATTAATGATTCAGCAGAGGGTCTGTGTGCTTTGAGCTTCAGACAGCTTATGTCACCCCTGCTGCTGGTCTGCATCCAGAAGTGATGTAGACGGATTCAGGTCTGATGTTTAGGCTTTAGTTCCAAACAGCAGCAATGACTCATATGTAGGCAAGTCAGTTAATCACAGTGTGACAGAGAAGAAAAACACACTAATCCTATTTTCTACTTGGCTGATAAATTAAGTGTGCAACCAGCAGATTTTCAAACTGAAATTCACTGTTCAAACACATTAAGCCATCAATTGGAATCTAACATTACAGCATCTTAGCTTTAGTAACTCATAGACACTCTTGGTTTTCAGAATAAAGAGATAAAATGTCACCTGGAAGATCTCAGGGTGCGTCCTCCGTGGACGAAGCCTGTGAGCAGGAATGATGCGTCGCTGGAAAGGACAGTCGGTGTGACCACCCACCAAGCCATCCTGACACTCTGAGTTGGAGGAAGTTGACAGCAGGTCACTGAAGACACACACACACACACACACAGCGGGCTGATGTCAGTATGTGGAATTTACCTGCTTATACAGGCAAAGATAAGGACAAAAAGGTAAGCACACAGCAGCTAGAATTATAAAGGAGATGATGATGGGAGGGAGTAAAAGAGTGTAAATAGAAGATTTGACAGCAGTACCACATGTTGCCTGTAATGAGCTCTGCTCCAAGAGGCAGGTTGAGAGCTCTCTCTGCATACAGCTTACGAGGCCTGTCTCCTGGAGAAAGAAACATTAAACCTGTCAGACATTTTCTATCTGAGTAATCTACCATTAAATCTAACAGCTTTTTGAGCTATAAAGTAAAGCTATCAGGAAGTAAAATGAACAGGAGGAGCTGCTTACTGTGTACAGTATGGAAGGTGTAGGCCTCTTCTTTGTTGGTGGCCTCTGGCCTGCAGATGACCTGCAGCATGGAGCTCTCAGACTGGGATGTTTGCGAAGGCAGAGAATCGTAGTCTGGATCCTTCTCTTTGTCTGTCTGTGGACTACAGGGAACAAAATCAGCGGAGAGAAGCAGAAGCATATTTTTACTGGGACATGCATCTCTGCAGGCACGCTTACCTGTCAGGAGAAACTATAGGGATGTGTGTGGGTGGGATAGCCTGTAGTGTGTTGGTAGGCAGACTGGTAGGTGGTTTGGGTCTCTCTTGTTTGTTGTTGTCACTGCTGGTCTGTGTTGCCATTTCATCTTGTCTGGAAGTTGTACTCTGATTCTCTGTATAAGGAATAAATACATTGTTAGATTACATAAATCAATACCTACATAGATAAGAGCCAAAACATTGTATATTAAGGTATATTTACATTTAAATGCATAAGCCTGCATTCAGCCAAATTCCATATTACATCTTCATCTTTAACACCTTTGAATACAAATAGAGAAGATGAATTCACCTTCCTCTGCAGCTTCCTGTTCCTCTTTGCACTCTGGTCCCTCCTCTTCCTGTGCACTGGCCCCCCCTGCTCTCGTACTAAGAGACCCCAACAAGGAAACAAATTCCAAGAAGTTGGACTCGTTAGGAATCTGGCCCTCCTTTGCCTCCAGATCTGACTTGGAACTGGTCATGGTGGTCTGATAGAAAGACAAATATTTGTGTGTATGAGTGGACAGATGGGCTGACAAACAACAAGAGACACAGAAATAGAAACGGTGCTAGACTGCCAACATACAGTGTTATGTGATCGGTCTGAAAGCAGAACTGCATCCTTCCCGCTGTCCATGCTCAGTCCTCGGATGTGAGTCCGTCCTCCTGTAACATAGCGAGCCAGGGTTTGCGGCAGACGCAAAAAGCCTTGTGAATCTACGTTAGGATCCAGAGGGTCTGTGTCATCAGGGTGGGAGTGGACATCAATACCCGATGAGCTGTTGTCATTTGTCAGTTGTGGGCTTGGTGTACTGTCTGTAGTTATTTGCAGGCCGAGAAGTTCCTGGTCTGGATCTGGACACTCCAGTGTGGTGGAGTCAGAGCTGTTTGTTTCTCTGCACAAGTGAAACTCTTCACTTTGGCTTATGGTCTGCTGCTGTTTGGGGGTGGGGTCATCCTCTGAGCCTGTCGCTTCTTCCCCCTCCTCCACCTCCTGCTTGTCCTCCTCAGGAGAGTCGAAGGTGATGACGGGGATCTTAATGTGACATTCTCCTGCCTCCTTTTGAGCCTTGCAGGGTAAACACACACACACACACAGACACACACGTCATACACTATCCCTTTAATGTAACAACACCTTCAATGGGAATCTGTGCATTATTAAAGAACAATCTGTCACCAGCAGCATCACAGAGGGAAAACGCCTCAGACTAAACAGTTCCACACAGAAAAGTGCTTTGACATTTGAGCTGCAGATTTCAGAGCTTTACCAGCCTGATTCACACCTGTGCGTTCTCCAGAAGGCTCTGCTTCACACTCTCCTCCAGCTGAGCAGCAGTCTGAGGGTCGCAGCTCATAGTGATGATGATCTTCACTGTGTCGCTGTCATCCAGGTGAGTGGACACATGCCCAGAGCCAGAGTTATCCACCAGAACCACCTCAATCTCATCAGAACAATATGTCTCCTCCACTGGCTCAGCCTAAGAGACCACACAAAGGACAGACGGTTCATGTCACTGCTTTTTACCAGTCAAACACAAACCTTTGTCTAAGTCTGCATGACCTACCTGTGCAGGAGCTTCTGGGATGTCAATAAATTCATCCTGGTCCTCCTGTGGAGTCTCCAGCGAGTTATGGTTGGTATCTGATGGCTCCTTTAGCTCCTCGCTCTCCTCCTCACTCTCATCTTCACTGCCCTTGGATGGAGGCAAACCTTCATCAATCATTTCTCTGTCTTCAGTCTCTTTGTCCTCACAGTCTTTTTCTTCAACCATTTCCTGTTCTGCGTCTTTCTCCACCACACCTTCCTGCTCAGACTGTCCTCCATTCAAAGAGCTCTGAACGTCCACTTCTTCTGTCACAGCTCCACTTTCAGCAATAGTTTCTGCATCAATTTTTGGACTAGCAGATATGGGCTGTGTCTCGTCTCTCTCAGCCCGGGAGGGGGGCCTCTGCTGGGCCTGCAGCAGGGGGGTGGCCTGGTCTGGAACAGGGCTGGAAAGATCATCTGGAGAGGGTTCTGGGCTCGGGTGCAGGCCTCCCTCCACAGGCCTCTCCTCTGCAGCAGTCTCATCCTGCCCTAGAAACCAATGAAAGGAAATGTAACAAAAAAAGATCAAAGTGCTTTGACGATTCCTGTCAGGAATATAGTTTTTTATTCAGCTTCAATGACAACACACACATTTCCCAGAAAAAATATTTTCCTATTACAACACAACGAGCTGCAGAAGGAAGAACAATCCCCCTGCTATTCAAACAAATGTGTGACATTGTCTTATCCTATGCAGCACACTGTTTATATCCCTTTTCTCCATCGGCTGACTTTGCACTAATCACCCATGCATTAGGTCATAAATTTACTGAAAGTAGTCAGCTGGTTGTGTTGGCTTCCTGCTCGTTCTATGCATATATACAACAGTGATGTGTTTGCAGAAAAGGAAGAGAAGCCGTCCACTGCAACAGGGAAGAGGAACAGAGTGACTGACTGACACAATGTAGAGAGACAGGCACTTGTTCCCCCAAATCATACTATTGATAAAGTTTTTTAGTCATTTTTAAGATCCTAAAATCATTGGTAAGTCATGGCTGATGAAATGTTTGTGCAGGTTTCAGTTCAGCAGCCGCACATGTTTGTTTAATGTTTTTATTTTTTCCTTTAATAAACTGTTTTATATCTTAGTAGAAAAGATCAACCTCACCTTCAACAGGCTTCACCTCATCTGACTTAGAACAGTCCTGGGTGAAAAAGACAAAAGAAAATGTGGACATGTCAACACAGTGTTTTTGTGTTGGTGTTTAACTCGTACGCTTCACTCACCACTCCAATCAGTCCTGGGTCAGTTTCCGTCTGTTTCACTGTCACCTGGATGACCGGACTGGGACGCTTCCGAGCCAACATCGTCATGGCAACACTGTCTGGGACTGTGCTGCTCTTCCTGTTAGACAAAGATGAGAGAGATGAGTGAAAAAAATGAGACACAAATGTGGCAACTCATTCTTCATGTCCAAGCCTCTCATGTAAAAATAGAGATTTACAAAGAAGCAGAAAGGTGTCTGGGTTTGCTGTCTCATCATACCTTGTTTAAAAAGTGACGGAGTTAGAAAGAGAACATGAAAGAGCACATTTGCTTTTATTAGTCTCTGCATAAACAAGAGGCCAGCAGTGACCTCCTCTCATTAGCTCGCTCATTCGGCAGAGCTGTTCTGAGTACTTTGAAATGAAGTAGGGTCTGTATCCCACTCTGAAACTCCTGATCACATGACAAGTCTAATCACAAAGAAAGAGAGGCCTTGAAAACAGACACAATCATACATAGTATTAGTATTTGTAGCATTATTCTAAAAGAAGGTCTCCAGCCTAAATATACAACTTTATGCTAATAATTAAGTTGTATCATCAGGGATTTAGCCCTCTGGCCTAGATTTTTGGAATGAAAAACTGGCAGGAGATGAGCTTGAGTCACAAAAATGCCTGAGTTAACTGATCCCTCTGACTGTACTTTCAGTGTATAATATAATATAAGTGTTCATACCTGATGTTGGCAGGCAGGCAGTTATCTGAGGCGTTACTCTTTTTCTCCTGAGCCTTGCTGAGGTCGGAGAGGCTGCTGCGGACCACTGCCTCACCCTCATCGAACATCAGGTGCAGCCGGTAGTTTGCCAGCTTGATGAGGATGAAGAAGACAGTGATGGAGGTACAGTAGATGCTCAAAGCCATGGTGGTAGGAGGTAGGGCCTGTGGAGAAGAAAGGAGATGAGCTGCATCAGATTCCGGCTGTGGCGCTACTTATCGCTTCTTATTTATTTAAACACTTGATGTATTACAAGCTCAGTGAACCACAAGATCTGGCTTCATATATCAATATCATTTACATGAGGAAGGGCCCAAAGTGAAGACTGATAGAGAAACCAGTTCTAATCTAAGCCTCTTCAATCCTATATTTATTTATTTTTAGAACTCATTGATACTCTTAAAAGGAGAACGGACTAACTGCCTTGTTGTCACTGTTGTTATGACAGTTCAATAGGCATGGGAAACCTGCACATCTCTGAAGGCACCATTAATGCTGAACAATATAGAAAAAAAAACATAAGCAGGCAACATCTTCTTTTTCAGGGAGGGGCTATATTGTTTCAGCAAGACAATGCCAAGCCACATTCAGCATGTATTACAAACAGCATGGCTTTGTAGTAACAGATGGAACAGATCTGGGTACTAAATTTGCCTGCTTGCAGGCCAGAACCGTCACCCATTGAGCCTATAGCATGAAACGAAACATATCAAAGGAGGACCCACAAGGTGGAATCGCTGAAACAAGCCAGTGTGGGAGGTGCTGCTGGCACTAAATATGAAGTGAGAATCCTCCTTTTTTCTTCATTTCACTATAGTTTAAAATTATTTGAATTATTTATGTTTTGCACAGCATCCAAGGATGTGTGTGCCTACAGTATATGATCATCACTTCACCCTCTTTTGTTGTTTATTTGGCACTATGAGCGACCTTCAGAGAAAATGCTAAGAAACCTGAAATTTGAAACTTCTCTCCCACAAAGCTTGTGTTGTTTTTGCTGGGTGAAGCAGTAGATGTTTTCACACAGACTGGAAACTGTCAGTAAACCTCGGTTTGATACAAACTTAGTGGCTTGAAGGTGTCACTCACATATCGGATTCTGTGATGTTGCTTTACTATCTCTCTTTTATGGATGGTAGCACAGTATTTTAGGGTTAAAATGTCACCACAAAGCACCTACAGAACTGATAATACAATTGAATACTGAAGATATTTATTTACACTCTATAAGAAGCCATAATTGTATTGTGTCACCACAGCTAAGGACAAGGTGTTTGAACTAGCAGCAGCTCTTCACGCACTCCTGCAACCTTCCTGCTGTATGAAAGGAAGGCAAAGGTCACTGAAGTCATCTCCTGAAAGGGTTCAATTGGACTGTATCCTACAGTAAGGGGGTTGAGCAGGAAGAAAAAAAAGTGAGCAATGTCTGGAATATTGTTGTCCTCTATTAGGAGTATTTCAACTTGTATTGCACCTATTTAAAAGCCATGAAAGCCATAAAATTATGAACCACAGTTCCATGCTTTCTGGCTCCACCACTGTCACGTCCAGGAGCAGCCATGCGTTCCGTCACTGCGATATACTGCGACAGTGCCCTGTCTTTCTGCCTATTCTTTCTCACAGCAACAATCATGTGAGATTCTTGCATTCTGCTGGTTGTTTATCTGCATGAAATGTAGCCTGCCAATACACCTCACACCCTCACGCGGCCTTGAACGTCATGTTCCCCAATAAAAAAAAAGACTCACCAGATGGAGAGACAGGGGCAACATCAGGAGGAATACCCACAGATAAAGGTGACATGCGTTGTTGAATTTGTTCTGGTCCGGGTCGTGGTACCAGCCCCCGGTCAGAGATGCCCAGACTCCCTGACGCAGGGTCTGCACAACCTGGGAGCCCATGTCTCCCTCTCTCTCCTCCTCCTCCTCCTCTCCGCTCAGGTTGGACGGGTGGATGATGATGATGCTGCTGATGCTGCTGCTAGGCTACAATGAAACGGGCTCCTCTAGCCTAATGCATGCTACTCCCGCTACGCCTCCATGTTGAAGCCATATACAGCGCGTCTCCTGAGCCTTCTCTCTTGTGCCTCATCGGTCTTCCTCGGTGCTCTCTGCCTTTTCTTGCCCCACTGTCGGTTCCTGCATCGCTGCTGCCGCGGTCCTCATCTTGTCCTGTTCGTCTCTCTCTATCCTTCCTTCCTCTCCTCTCCTCCCCTCTATTGCCTGTACAGATGCGCAGCTCTGACCGCCCCCTCCCCTTCCCACTCTGCTTATCCATCCTTTCCTATTATGAGTCCCACCTCCAGTGTTTAGGTGCACACACGCGTTGCTTATAGCTAAGCCTATGCCTGCATATGCAGTAATATATACAGTATGTGTCTGTTTGTGTGTGTGTATTCAAGATTCAAAGATTCAAAGCGTGTATTGTCATATGCACGGTAAGGAAACAGGTTTCCCTGTACAATTAAATTATATATGTATATATATATTAGTATGTACGCCTGTGCGTGTCATTACATGGTCCACTATTCCCATAATTTCCCTGAAGGCGCGCTCTCCTCACACATTCCTCCAGTTGCTCCTCCCTCTCCACCCCCTATTGCTGCGGCGACCACGTGTCCCGCCGTGCACCAATCACAGCACCCCACAACCAGCCGCTAGAGCAGCAGCAGCGTCCTCAGCTCCTCGCTGCATCCACTGCTGGGTCCGACTCTCCGCTTGGCGACAGCGGCGGCGGCGGGGAGCTTGTTTTGGTTAAGTTGAGGGACTCTTTTCCAGTGTTTTTTCTTGTTACCGTATAGCTGTCCAGGATGTATGTTACGATTTCCAAGTGTTTCACTGTTGATTGTTCTTCACGCCCACGGAGAAAGATCCAACTTTGGAATAACTGATCTTAAGAGGAGCAACTTTTCTAACTGCTTGGACTCGTCAACGGGCTGACCTATGCTAAGCTAACTTGCTAGCCAAAACTATGGAATGCAGTTGAAACCCCTGTTTAAAAGTCCAAAAACTAGATGGGGAACTTTTTGTTTCGCGACTCGGTGGCTATATGAGATTTACAGGTGGCTTTCATAGTGAAACCTTCCCTACGGAGCCTCTTTGGTCGGAGCGGACGGTGCAGGTGCACCTCCTGCGGCACCTGCGAAAACTTGATAACCTAGCTCCATCGGTAGAGAGCTAACTTTAGCTTGTTCGCGTTAGCATTAAGCAAAAGAATACATGTCGTGGAATAGTGTGCTCTCATAGTTAAAACCATCTAGGAAATTGTTGATTTCCAACTTTATATTGCGATTAAGCGTGGGCTCATAAAGTTGAGGCACTAGCTAAGCCCTACTTCAGCTAACTTAGCCAGCAAGCTCGCTAGCTAGAAACTGACCCTCACACTTTTACCGGAGTGGCGACGTGGATACAGGGTCAGAGACGCTCTCGGTCCCACAGGAGTTTTTTTTTTTTTTTTAACTCGGCCGTGCGCTGCGCAGGGAAATCCCCTCTGTTCTTGCCGGAAAGCCTCGTATATGTGACAGCATGATGGTTTCAAAAGGTTACGTTTCACAGTTTTAAAGTTTTAATTTTGTTAAAATAGCTTTGCACCCTATGGTGCCGCTACGGCCACCGAGAAATGGATGTCTCGCAGGCCGCTTTCCCAAACGGTGAAGGGCGGCCGGGCGGCGGTGGGACCGGGGAGCATGCCTGGACAGAGTCCCCCACAGTTCGGGCGTGGGCTCACTCTGCCCCGCTGTGCCCGACTCGATCTCTATGGACTGCCGCGTATGACTACGAGGCAAGTGGCGAGGACGAGCTCAGCCTCAGACGTGGGGATGTAGTAGAGGTCCTGTCCAAGGATGCTGCTATCTCTGGGGACGAGGGATGGTGGACAGGCAAAATCAACCATCGGGTCGGGATTTTCCCGTCTAACTATGTCACCTACCAGCCTGCTATTTACCGTATCCCATCTACCAGCGGGTCGGTGGGGGTACGAGAGCGGGTCCCGAGCTCGCCTGTCCAGATACCCTTCAGTGAACTTGTATTAGAGGAGATTATAGGCGTGGGTGGTTTTGGTAAAGTTTACCGGGGCACATGGAAAGATCAGGAGGTCGCCGTGAAGGCAGCTCGGCAAGATCCAGATGAGGACATAACGGCCACCGCCGGCAGTGTTAAACAAGAGGCGAAGCTTTTCTCCATGCTGCAGCACCCCAACATTATCAAACTGGAAGGGGTGTGTTTGGACGAGCCCAACCTCTGCCTGGTTATGGAGTACGCCCGAGGCGGGACGCTGAACCGAGTACTGACCGGAAGGCGCATTCCTCCACATATCCTGGTCAACTGGGCCGTGCAGATTGCACGCGGGATGCAGTATCTACACGAGGAGGCAGTGGTACCCATCATCCACCGTGACCTGAAGTCTAGCAACAGTAAGCTTGAATTGTGTGTCTTTGTGTGTGTGCAGCGAATTAGAGGTAAAGATATCTTTAAAGGTCCGCTGGATGACCATGCACCTGTTGCACATACAGCACCGTTTGATTTCCCTTTACCTCCCTTTCATAATGTTAGGTATATGTCATATATCTGTTTCTGCATCCCAGACAATCATTACATTAAGGTGGAAAACTCCACCTCTGCCTTTCTTAGTATGTTATCGATTACTGGAATTGGGAAATGTTTACCCTATCCATATATAGTATTAGGAAAACACAGTTTTCTTTGCAGCATGAACTAAGGTTGTGCTATTAGCCTATAATCATTGTGTGTTTACTTTGTCACTGCCCTGTAGTCAGCATGGTTTTGAAGCAGTGTAAGAAGTCTGTGGAGGGGGTGATGCCATCAAGAGGATGTGAAATAAAGTCAGAGTTTGCGCAGCTGGGCCATCTTCTAACACACACTCAGACCTTCTTACCCCCCTCTCCCTGAATAATGCTGAAATGTTGTTCAAATAAAATCAGTGATTTACCAAACACGCACTCCAGCCACACTATAGGGCCATGTGCTTCACCAACCATAACCAATATCAGAGTTCATAGGAGATAAAAACCCCAGACAGAGGAGTGCAAATTAATAACAAAGACAATATTTGTTGAAGACTGTCTGAAATGCAGAGGCAGTTGCTTATTCAGCACGGGATGTTTGATCAGTTTCACAACTGTTGAAGATGTTAATGTTTGGGAAAAACAGACAATGTTTGTAGTGAGAGAATATTTGTTGTGCTATCTTTTGAGAGCAGGCATATGTAGTTGTTTCAGTGCATTCAGGCCAATTGTACTGTAATTCCTCCATGGACTTGTAATTGGCAACATGCTGACAAACTTTAGTTTCCCAGGACTGAATAATGAATGGACAAGGCTTGATAAGAAAAAAGGGTCTGACTCATATACCCACTGACACAGGCTACTCACTTCGGGTGTGTGTTTATGTGTGTAATATGACCCCCAAACACTATTTCTCCCTTTTGTGACCAGAGACTCTTATCAACCTGGGGCCATGTGGGGAGCAGCTCTGGTTTTAATGGTGTCTGTTTATCTCCGGCTCAGTGTGAATGTAGGGACAAAACATGTGAAGTGTACACAGCTTGGGGTGGACCCCCCCCCTTAAAAATAGTGTGGTGCAGATGTGGACAGCTCTTAGCAGACTGTGGCTATGCATACAGTCATAAGATTTCTAACCTCCAGACAGGACTGCTACACACAGTTATTCTACATTATTCTACATTCAGTTATACTTAGGGAAAAAATAGTAGTAAAAATACATATATATATTTGTAATATCCCTTAAGGCTCATTGTAGAGTTCCAGAATTCTATTGTTAGTTTCACAGACAGTGTAGAAGAGCCCAACCCTACAAGAAGATAAAGATTTGTGTTAATTATAGGGCAGATGGAGAGAAAGGATTTAATTGCTGTTTAGACTGTTTAAGCTAATCGGATGTTTGGTGAACATACACAAACACCCCCCCCCCTGTACAGGCCAGGTCCAGTGCTGCTACCACGAGTCATTGTGTTTGTCCTGCCACTTCACTGTGACCTGGGCAGAATAAGCTTTAATTAAAGGGGGTTGTGTTTTGAAATAATAAGAGATCATTTGTGATCTATTGCAGCAGTATGCAACATTTTCATCGGATTAAAGAACTGGAGTTCACAACATGAGATTTAGAAAGGCACTGAATTTTATATTTAGTATGCAGTTGAAGGTCCCAGGGTTGGAAATCTGAACATCTGTAGTCAATATACAGTGTTATCTAAATAGAGACAGAATGAAAGTAGCTGTGTGTGTTTGCCTAGAACCAGGGCAGTGAGTTCACACAAGAGTCTCTCCTACACACAAACACACAAATGGCACCCTGTGGTGTGTTGGGTTGTTTTCCCAGTGAAAGAAGAACACTGCAGCTTAGTAGCTTAGAATCTGTTGCATCTGTTAGTATGGGTCTGTTATCAGTTTGTCTTGGCATTATGTGTGGGTTGGTCAGTCCAAAAGGATAAAAGGAGGTAGAATTATCTACACAGGGGGTAAAAAATAAAATGGAAACATTCCAGTTAGTGGTTGTTACTCAAAAATCTGTTATTTCTTAATCAGAAAATTGTTTAGCATGGATGTATCTTTTTATACTACTGTATGTAGACAGGTACGTACAGAGGAAGAACAATAAAACTTCACATGATTACTCTACCTTTCATTTATCAAGTTGCAGTGTACACATCCTCCACACAGGCAAACATGCAGCTATTTGATCAATGATTAGCCTGTAAAGTAATATGTTGGAAGTCAGCAAGATTTGTCCAATCTCTTTTGTGTTTTTCAACCTAATCTGTAAAATCCCAGCCTGCAGGGAGGAATGTTGCTAATGAGGGATAAAAGCTTAACATACGTTTACACAATGGACTGGTCAAGCAGCGGTTGCTAGGCTACTGTGGCCAGAAGAATGGCTAGGACTCGGAGGGTCTCAAAGCCCTCGTTTTGTTTTGTTCCGTTCATATTTAATCTCCCAGAGAGCAGCGGTACTCTTTTATTGCCACAAACTGAGGGGGTTTCCCCTTCTTCATTATTTTTCTCCTTCCTCCCCTTGTTCCATTCTGTTCCCAGATGCTGCTTATATTTTTTATGTCTACTTTTGGCCAATCGTTTTTTAGACTTTGAAGAGCTTTGCATGCATAGTGTTTATTACAGCTTCATAGTTATCTGAAAGCTAATCAATAACATTATAATATTATTGTTAATACTGTTGAAGTGCCATAATTATTCACTAAAATAACATTCATAGAATGTTATTTACTGTGAAACTATTTCTGGAAAATAGTCCATGTCTTTGTCTCTAGGCAAGGTCAGAGTTTTTAGAAGTTTGTAAAGTTGTACCATAAATACAGTTCGTTTGGTATAAATTGTTAATGCAGATGCACAATTATATTAAGTAGTGATGCAGAAATAACATGTTTGTAGAATAAGTATACCTGATGTTATTAAACGTTATTACATTTTTTTTTTATTATTATCCAGCCCTTTTTTCCAATCTTTAGCTTTCCACAGACCTGCAGATAAGTGAAAGAAGCCACACTGAAACTTGGCCCCAAGCCAGCACTCATAACCCACATTAACTTTGGAGTTTCACATCTTGGTGTGACCGATAGTATGCTAGGAATGCATGCTTCAATGCCACTGCTGAAACTGATGGAGTTGCATTTTTTTGTATCTTATTTACTAATAGAAGAGTGATGAAGCTAACCACTCACCTATCCCAGTCATAACTGAATGATTAAAATGTTCTACCAGGTGATAAGAACTGTCCAGACTGAAGTCTTTAAATTAGAGTAGTGTTTTTGTGGGAAGCAACAAAGTTTCTAATTATAATTCACTATTTCACGCCTAATAATGGTAATATAACAAAACCTTTTTGTATTTATTAGTAATAAGACACATTTTAGTCCTTCAAATCAAATTGAGAGAATAGAGGGGTTTTTAACTTTCCACTCTGTCCCTCTCAAACACCCTCTTCTGCAAAAGAGCTTCTCTTAAACCCTGTTTTTCATTACTAGGTCATAACGAGTCCCTCCACAGCAGAGAAAGGCTTAAAGTAGCTTTGAAGAAGTGTCCCTGTTGTCTTACTCCACTTCTCGAAGTAGTAGAATCTAAGAGGAAATGTTACCAAAGCTTGACTAGTTGTTGCAGGGCAACTTTTCTCTGGCTTCCTACAATTACCCCTGGTGACACACAGACAGTTACTGCCTGTCTTTTCTCTGATGAGAGAATGGGCAGAGGAGAGAGAGGAGGAGTTGAGATGCTTTCACTGTGTTTTTTATGACCTCTCCCTGACTGCACCTATTGTTGCAGGGCTGGGTGAAAAGGAAAAGGGCCCACAGCTGAGAAGAACTGCCTTCCAATTCAACCAATCCCCTCCATTCCCCTACTCACACCAGCACATTGATAGATGCTAACACAGCAAAAAGGCACTAGTTGCACACCTTTTTAACCTTTGATCAATTTAAATAGCCCAGGTACAGCTTCATTCAAGCTATTACAGACCCAAACTAGAAGAGGAAGAGGGCAGACAAAGAAGAAGTGGCTTTGAGATATGTGATCATGATAGATGGATTTAGCTGACCATTAGCCCTGATCCTTTTCCCATTACACAGAATGCCTGGGGGCACTGTCATTTCAACCAGGATAGGTCTCTGAATGTTCAGCAGCCTTGTTTCTGCTTACTACGGGAAGCACTGTTACATTATGCAATATCAGGTGGAACAATTACCAAAATATTGCCATGTCAAGATGCAATCTGAATTTGTATAGGATCCAAGGACAGCTGTTATTGTTGATCTTTTCAATGGAGTGAATTAGAAGACAATAGTTGTAACTGCATTGTTTCAAAAAGGACTTCTTGTATTGGTAATGGTATTGCTTCTTGTGTGTGTTGTATACACACATTAACACAATGTAAAATTATGGAATATTACTGAAAATGCCCAAAATGTCCAAGCAGGGAATTGAAAAATATCCACTTGCCCATCATTTTTACCAGTCAGTATTTTAAAATGAACTTTTGTGTCACATATTCACTAGTGTAACTATATATTAACAAAATAATGCATTTCACACGAAAACATTAGCATTTTTCCTGTCCGT
This sequence comes from Parambassis ranga, assembly GCF_900634625.1. Lineage (NCBI taxonomy): Eukaryota > Metazoa > Chordata > Actinopteri > Ambassidae > Parambassis > Parambassis ranga. Next base: position 10,577,768 of record NC_041035.1, read on the forward strand.
GTGTGTCAGACACTGTGATGGAACATTTGGGATACGCACCTGAGTCTTACAAAGGTAGTAAATAAACATAATCTCCTCACTGTGCTGCAGCCACCCTGTCCTCACAGGCAGATGAGGGGCACAGAATGTGTGTCACATTGACACAGAGCATGAGATATCTAGATAAATTGTGTGACAAATCGGTGTGGCAAGTTGACCTCCAAACTAAAGCTAACTTTCCTCCTGTTGCAGAATTGAGAGCACAAGAGAGAAGAAATTCTCGTTTGCCCCTAAAAAGTGTTTTTTTTTCCCTCTTTACCTTGAGGGGAAGAAGGCAATGGGAAGAAGCGTGGGACCTGCTTTGAAGAGAACAGCTCTGCTTCTGATCTTCCCACTGTTGCACCTTGAAAGATGGGTCTGCCTCAAGATCCGCTATTGGAAAGGGGAATTAAATGGGGGTTGGGACTGAGGGTGGGGTCTGCCTTCAAGGCATATCCATCTCCAATTGCGCTGAGCTGTTGTCATCTTCAGAACATTTTCTTTTCAAAAGAGTGAGAAAATACAGACATACAAAACAGCCTGTGTTTCCTTACCTTTTTAGATGGGACATTTTTAGGATTGTGAGTGTAAAGATAATAGGATGGTTGTGAGGGTGATAACAAATTTGCAGATAGTAAATCAGTCTTAAAATGAATAGATACTGTTTAGACAAGAGGTTTTTGAGCACCGTTAAGCTAACATTGCTCCACCTCCCCTTGATAATAAAACCAAAGTAGACCTCAACATGGCACATGCACAAAACCGCATTCAGGATTCTCAGACATAACAGGATTTACTTGTTTAACTTTTACACTTGACTGGGTGAAGTTTTGCCTGTTGTTATCTTTTAGCATGACCCTTAAAATAGATCAGTCATAGCATCTCTTTCTTCTCAAAATTGTATTGATTAGTGCTATGATTAATTTTGGTATATGTAAATACACTTTTCTCTAAAACCAGTTTTAAAATTGAAAGTAAGTTATATTACAAAGCAAGGCAAGCTTCTTTAGACCTAAGGGATTAACCTTACAGAAATATTATGGATTATTATGGAGGTGGGCTTCCATGAAGGGTTTGGGGCATGTGAGCCATTAGTCAGGAACCATGAGCAATTCTCATTTACCTTCTTTTAAAATTGCATAATGGTACTAATATGATAGCCATGTATAATAAGATATACATTGTTTTTTGTTCCACACAGTATTCTTTTTAGTATTTGGTTTATTGTGTATTTTTTGATAACTTCTCATTTGTTGTATTGTTGATGTACAAACAACAAAGAATATATTCTATGTAGTACACTAAAAGTGATAGGACTTCACCTGTTTATAGCTGTGGCTTATTTGGTGCTAATTTATAGCTACATTTTCCATAAAGATAGATAGAATTTATATTTTTTGTGTTTGCAGCCAGACAAAATGGCAGGCAGGGTTTTAAAGGTGCTTTTTGTGGCATAACGTCAGCATGGAGTCATGTTGACAGGAGCTAGGTCTTTTATCAGAAATTTCTAGAGGGCTGACATTGAAGTATCATGGAGGCACAAAGAAAGTATTTGGAATGATATTCTATAGGCCAATCAGCACAGACAGGTTTATTCTAAAACCACTGTTCTTCTAGGTTGTGTAACTAACCCATCATAAGTCATTATAAACCTACAGAGCCAGCTGGGAGGAATCTATGGAATCACTGAGAGAGGTCTTGACAACAGGAAGTAGAAGTATATCATTAGTCTAGTGAAACCTGTTTGTAATGGAATTCCTATTGTTGCAGCATGGGTAGAGGATCCCCTCTGTGCCCCAGGCTAGAAATGGCACCATTACCTCTGTTATTAGCAGAGACCCATACGAGTCTCACTACAGTTTAAATGCTGCTTGAAATTATTTCTGACACATTTAAAAATGCATGTTATTGCTTCTTCACCACCACTGTCTCCTATCCTGTAGCCTCAATGAGTGTAAAGCAGTTTAAGTGATCCTTTATCAATTCTGAATAGCAATGTGGGCAGCCATGCTTGTTGATCATGTTTTGATTCAGATTGTGCATGGAGAGTAGACTCTCTGTATCAATGTGATTAAAAGAGCAAGCAACTAAAGGGGCTGAGCAAATTTAGATCTTATGTGAGTATGTATGGAAAATATTTGTTCATTATATTAGTTATATGGCAGAGCAAGTAAGTAGAGCTGTCCTCAGCATTACTCAGGGGATATGGTGTGACACCACGGTGATGGCAGTGTTGTTTTACAATTGGGGGTTTTCACTTACATTAGGCCACAGTTGTAGGCTAGATTAAGTTGCTTGGTATGTACACTGCATCTTGTTTCTAAATTTCATGTATTCCTACAAACTGTCAAGTGTTTTTTTTTCAAGGAACAGTCACAATGTGACCTACTGTGAGTGTGGGGGATGTCAGCATCCAAGCTGAGATGTTACACAATATTTTTTTCACATTTATCTTTAGTTAAATACAAAGCCAACAAAAGACACAAATCAACAACTGCATCCACAGCTTAGACTATGGCTGGTCACTACAGTATAGATAATTAGTAGAAAACACTATATAGGATAAAAATAAAGGCTTTTAAGTAGGGATGCACCGATGAATCGGCTAAACATCGGTATCGGCCGATGTTTGCCTCGTTAACTGCCATCGGCCATCGGCAAATAAAGATGACAATTGCCGATGGCAGTGGCCGATGTTTATATACTACGACCTCCCGGCCACTCTCAGTGCGCATCAGTGGCAATTAATTGAAAACTTTATAACACTCCTCTCCCCGTTTGAACAATTGACAAGAGAAGTTAGCTCATCAGAGGCATCAGCTGCCGATGTTATCCCCTCTGTGACCGCCCTGAGACGTCTTCTGAGTAAGCAGGCTGACAGCGTTAAAACAACAAAGGCCTCATTATTAGATGCTGTAAATAAACGCTTCGATCAAATCGAGAATGATCCCATGTTCTGCATTGCTACCTTATTGGATCCCAGATACAAGGATCGTTACTTTGATGAGGACGTTAAACAACGCGCACGAGCAATACTTGACGCGCACCTGTTGCCTGCTGCCGGTGCCGAGGATGGCACACGCGATGGAGAGAGCGCATATCACCCACAGCTCAAGAGGCAACGAGCCGACGGAGGGGCATCCCTGCATGGTATGTTTGAAGAGATTCTGGAGGAAAACGGACCAGAGAGGCCAAGTACTTCTGTATTCCAACAACTGGATATTTTCTTGGCAGAGACCCCTATTCCCAGAAGCGAGACTGCACTCGGCTATTGGAGAAATAACCACCTGCGCTTTCCAGAAGTGGCACAAATGGCACGCAAATACCTTTGTGCGCCATGCACCAGCACGGAAAGTGAGCGGTTATTCCGCTCTGTGTCTCATGTCTTGGATGAAAAGAGAAATAGACTTTGCTGCGACAAGGCAGAGATGCGTATCTTTGTAAAGAAAAACATGCATCTTACTAAAAAGTAGGCGAAAGACACAGCAGGTGACTTATGTATCATTAATGTTCAGAAAAGGAAGTCCGCTGTATGGGACTGTTTTTTTTTTGTTTTGTAAAGATGCCCCACGTTCCAGCCTGTGAGTTCTGAAACACTGTAATGTTTTAATATGAGAAGCACACAAGGTGAAAGGTAGCCCTATTTATATTTGTATTTTGTATTGCATGAGGAACATAATTTATTTTATTTCCCACTTATTTTTTTGTATTTTTATTTACACTTGATGTGTTTTTATTTTTTGCAAAAATATTTTTATTGGGCCATAAAAAAATCTTCTTATTGAGTAAGTTTTTGTTTATCAGGCTAAAACCACATTTTGTTGGGCAATTCAAGTACAATTTATTCAATGATTAGGTAGCAGTCCAAGAGGGTTTTTGAAAATAATTTTTAAGAAAAGAATTTACATGTGAATTAAGGTTAATCTTAATCTTAAATGTCAATTAAAAAGTGACATTAAAGGTTGTTTCATAAATTTGTCTAAATTTGTGCTCATTCAAGGATAGTATGATGAAGAGTTGAAAGGCTTGTATGTTTCTGTGCACAAAAGAAGGAATAAATAACAAAAAGAAAAAACATCGGAATCGGCATCGGAATCGGCCAAGTTGTTATGTTAAACATCGGTATCGGTATCGGCCCAGAATTTCACAATCGGTGCATCCCTACTTTTAAGTGTTCATCTACTGCACGTCAACCAGGTCTCTGAGCCAATTTCACACCGCATCTGTCCTTCAAGTTAGCAGCTCTGCTTTTTGCACCACTCTTTCAACAGATCTGGTTCAAAGTATAACAATGAATTCCTAACTAGGACTGATGTAACCCTCCTTAAGGCTTATAACACGTATACGTGTTATAAGCCTTAAGGAGGCTAAGGAGGTGTCACACACTGTTTTATACATATGTATAAAACAGTGTGTGACAGTTTGAGGAATGCAAGACAGGCTGGTGTGTGTTTTGGCACGTCTTAGTTTTGTACTGATGTGGAGTTGTAAGTCCAAGGTCATGGAGCGATAATATTGAACACAGTGCAACACTTGCACACAGAACTTAAAAAACCATTGTTGAAACTCGTTAACAATTAGCCTTTAATCTGTCTAAGTTCAAGTGTACAATGTGATATAGCAGGCCCAGTTTCTTCCACTCACACTCCTCCAACACATTATGTATTTTTACGTTAATGACCCCTTTACCCTAGGGATATTACTACAGTAACAATACACCTGGCTGCTTTTTAATGTTTACTGTTATGATTTAATTGTAGGATTATTTAAACTCCTAGGTTTTATCCTCTCTGCTGTATATGTTCTGTAGAATCAACACAGCAGATAGGTTGTGTTCAATTTGACCTGCAGTGATAGGTCTGCGTGTAAATAATGAAATGGGGAAGTTTGTAACGTGAGGAGATCCTGGCAGTGGCAAAAACAAACGAGGAAAATAATACCAAGAGAATCAAAGGATCAAAGAGGCAGTTTTGGCTGTTAAAATGCCACTTCATGGAAAAAGGCTGTTTCTACATATTTATTAAAGGAATAACAAGAAGCTGTTGGTGTTGCTGTATACAGAGGAGGCTTGTTCTGGTTGATGGGAAACATTGGATATTAGATAAATGTTGATACTCTCGAGTTATCACCTGACTGGGGATTTTTTTGTAATTTTTTTCCTGAGGCTTCTGCATGTAGTTAAGCACGTAGTATAGAGAACAGTTTTCTTCTGTTGGCACATCATTATTTAATTTAGGCTTCAAAACATAGAGGATGTTTGTTGTTGTTTTAATAGGACGTTTTTACTGCTCCCTCAGAGCAGTCGTGCCCCTAAGTATGCATAACTGTACACCTTAATATAATTACAGTGATTGAGTTTTAATAAAAAAAAATTTACAATCGTAACAAACAGGGGAAAAATACAGATTTTTTTTCTCATTAGTTTTGATATGTACATCCTCCTCTTAAAAACAAAGTCCAAAATCAGATTCACAAAGCAAAACTTGTTAATGTATGTGCGTGTAAGTCCTGATACCTGATTGGCACAGAGGGTCTTAGCTTCAGACGTCAGTGGGTTGTGTGTTTACTGTGGCAGAGCTCTCAGGCCAGGTGTAATGTTACCGGCAGGTTTGGAGGGTTCCGGACGTCTTTAATGTGTTAAACAGTTTTAGGACCGGAGGACAGGTGCTTTGTGGTGCTGTCAACCTTCTGTTACTACAGTAATAAATGACCTGCATACCGTTGTTGAATATCGACTATCATCTCCTCACCTGCACAGTTGTCCTTTTTTTTTCTGTCCCCCACTCTTTGTATCCTTTTCTTTCATTCTTCTTTCTCTTCCACCCTCCCATCTGTCACTTTCATCCCAGTCCTGTCTTTCCACTTTTACTTTTTTCTCAATCACACATCACTCATTATGTTCTTTTTTATCCTCCTTTTGCCTTAGTCACACTCTAATGTGTTGCATTCCCATCCTCTCCTTTTTCAGTTTTATTACTTGAAAAGATTGAGAATGACGACATCGGGAGAAAGACCTTAAAGATCACAGATTTCGGGCTTGCCAGGGAGTGGCACAAAACCACAAAAATGTCAGCCGCAGGCACCTACTCCTGGATGGCCCCTGAGGTCATCAAGTCTTCTCTCTTCTCCAAAGGCAGTGATGTCTGGAGGTATGATAAACAACACACTCCACCAGATTAAAATCCCTACTCTTTATTCCTCATTCATGTGTTTTTATGTACTCTGTATTGTTTTATATCCTTTGTATGTGCTCCATCCAACAGTTATGGTGTCTTGTTGTGGGAGCTGTTAACAGGGGAGGTGCCTTACCGTGGAATTGATGGCTTGGCTGTTGCTTATGGTGTGGCAGTCAATAAGTTAACTCTACCAATCCCCTCCACCTGCCCCGAACCTTTTGCTAAGCTCATGGAAGGTAACTGAGACCAAATCTTGTCTTAAAATATAGTTTAATCACGTGGATTGAGACATTCAAATAACACTGCAGAGCAGACAACCATTTATTATCTTTGTGTATGTGGTAGTTACCCTTGCATGGGTGAATTACCAAGGTACATATGAGTACTATATTTGTCGCCTAAATTTGTGTACATGCACCTATTGACCAAAGTCAATTGTGCGTATGTGAGGCTTGTTGTTGTAGACAATGTATAAAAAACACATTTGTTTGCTTATGTGTAAATGTGTATACTACATTGTATGTGTCCAGAGTGCTGGGACCAGGACCCACATGTGCGTCCCTCTTTCGCCTGCATCCTTGAGCAGTTGTCAGCCATTGAAGAGGCGGTGATGGCCACCATGCCCCAGGATTCCTTCCACAGCATGCAGGATGACTGGCGTGTTGAGATCCAGGAGATGTTTGATGAGCTCAGGACCAAAGAGAAGGTAGAGGCAAATTTCTGACACTCATTATATTAGATATACTATATTAACACTTGCAGGTGGTGGTGAAAAGCTAGAAGACATTTTATACTTTTTTTTTAGTTCCTGTGATCTTTGTATATTAATCTATCTTTAATTCTACGCTTGATGAACAGCCCTGGACAGCTTTTATGGAGTGAAAAGGGTTTAATTGGTTACTTTCAGTGGATAAGCTACTCGCACATTTAACAAAACGAGTCATTAATACTGAGGTGCTTTAGCGTACTTCCCCTCGTTAAGACCTTAATCTGCTTTCTGTACAAGTCTACCGTTGCTGGTCTAAAGTGGGGGGTTAATTAGTGTTTAGAGAAATGGCTGGATCAGCACACGGCACTGCTCCGTTAACGGATGCTGAGCTGAATGATGTAGACATTTGAAATTGAAAGCATTTTAGGTCGAGACGTTTTTGGATTGCAGTATTCAGCTTTGTTTAGATTCACCAGTTATGCTAAGACGTGAACCTTTGTGTTATGTAATTTATAGTATCCCAGATTTAATACTAAAATCTTAACTGATAATTCATGTTGCCTCACTACACCTCATCAAGTCTGCCCAATATGTAAAGCTTTAATGCCAGGGCAAAAAAAATAGTTTGAAGCATTACATTAACATTTTCCCATCACACATTTCATAAGATTACTTACAGATTTATCCCCTTCATCAGCAGATTTCCTGTAAACATCTCTAGTAATCTGTTTCTAGGTGGGTGGTTGAAGAGTTTTGACTGTAAAGCTGCTTTATTGAAGTCATCCAGTAAGGATTATTATTACTGAGCTGAGGGCAATTAAAGAGAGAATAGAAGGAATAAAGAGAGGGTAAGCCGTGGGAGGAGACATAGTCTGAAACAGCAGGCAGTAATCTCTTGAAGCCAACCAGTTATTGATGGAGTTACCTAATACACAATGTCTGCAAGAGCAGTGTTTGTTGTGCTGCAACATGTTTCTATTTACTCATGACAGTTAGAGGATTCTGCAGCGTAGCTGGAACAGACAATCTATAACAAGACAATGATGTGCAAAACTTACCCTGAACATTTTTTTCTTGAAGGTGTCTGTGAACTGTCCTGTTTTACTTTTTTGTTACCTATTCTGCATAGAGATGGTGAACTTTGCTGTCCATGTTGCTCATTTGTCATCTCTCAGGCACTATTAGAATTCTCGGGAGATTACCACAATAGAAACCTGTCTGCTACTTTTAACTATAATGCATCTTAATACCTCCAGGAGCTGCGTTCCAGGGAAGAGGAACTGACGCGGGCTGCCCTGCAGCAGAAGTCTCAGGAGGAGCTGCTGAAACGTCGGGAACAGCAGCTGGCAGAGCGGGAGATTAATGTGTTGGAAAGAGAGCTCAACATCCTCATTTTCCAGCTCAATAAGGACAAGCCCAACGTGAAGAAGAGGAAGGGCAAATTCAAGCGTTCCCGTCTTAAGCTGAAGGATGGAAACCGCATCAGCCTGCCCTCAGGTGAGCAAACGGATGTCCTGACTTGACTTCTAGATAAAATTATAACCAGTGAATGTAAAATTTGTGAGATTCTGATTTCAGAGTCATCACTTGACACATATACGGTAGTTTACGTTAATCCTATTCTTAATATAGAAAGTATATAACAGGACTTTGATCACAAACAAGATTGTTTTCTTACAGGGAAGGGGAATGACTTTGATTTGACAGAAGTGTGTCCATTTTCCAGTTTAATGACCATTTTATTCAAAAAATGTCTTTTACTTGATCAAAAGAAAGCCAAATTAGCAAAATTGATCCAAACATTTTTACTTCTGTATTGGAAAGGCCTCGCATAACATTAAATTACAGTTTATGGTGTGCTTGTTTATTGCATGTTTCATATAACAGACTTCCAACATAAGATCACCGTGCAGGCGTCGCCCTCCATGGACAAGAGGCGGAGCCTTCATAGCACCAGCTCCTCTCCTCCCAGCAGTCCCACACTCATTCCCCGGCTACGAGCCATTCAGCGTAAGTTCAGTTTGTCCCTGAAGTCTGATTGTTTCAGTTTGTTTTCTGGTGTTTTTCCTGACCTGTATTGATTATCTTCAGCTTAACTGAAGAAATCAAAACAGCTCACTAAGAGTTTTATGGGAACTCGGAACAGTGTCGCTCACTATGAGAAGAGCCATGTGAACAAAAGCCGCACAGCCATAAGCAGTCAGCCAGTTGTTTGAACAGTTTGATAAAGATGTTAGTCGTGCACCAACGCCCTTGTAATAACAAATTCCTCTTGTGCATTTATAGTAGATGGTGATTCTAAGAGTACAGATTGTTGCTCAGATTTTGTTCTGATTGAGAGAATTGATTATGTTAGGTCAAAGGTTTGCAAAACTGAAAAACATTTTCAGAATCTATTTCTGCATAAATTAGATGCTTATGTAAAATAGTTAACATACAACATAACATACAAAAATTAATGCATTTCAACTGTTGTCTGCTGTTCTGCGACTGAGGTTTAAAAAAATGTATTGTATTTTTCCCAACTTGGTATTACAGGTTAGGTTAGGATGTCTTAAAAAACAATTATTTATCACATGCTGTCCTGCTACCAGTACTACCACCACTACTACTGAAACAAAACAAATGTTACAAGGTTTCTGTAATATGGTGACTCAGCTTTAACAACTTTATTTGTTTGGAGGTAACTTGTATTTTTCCCTCTTCAGTGACATCCAGCATGCGGAGAGAAAGTTTGTATGTTTACCAACAAGATGTTGATCTGACCAGCGAGCTCACAGCCTACTCCGGCTTCAGGAGGAAAGGCAAGCCATTGGCTACGCACATGCAGTGGCTGTTAGCACCCAGCGCTGCATGTGGCGTTTTAACTCGGTTGGACAGTTAAAAGGGTTTGGTGCCTAACAGCGTCCCATCTGAGGGGATTGTATGTGCTCAATGAAGTGTTTACTTGGTGTGTGGTGTTTGTTGCTGGTATTTAACCTGAAAATCAAACGAGAAATGATGTGGGTCCTGCCACAGCTGTGGGTCAGTCCGCTCTGTTTTTTCAATATATTTTATGGCTTGATTTGTCTTTGGCCCTTTTCTGTTGCTGTGACATATTTGATAAAAATCTGCCTTCCCTCACACCTTAATAACAACTAGCTAACACCTGTAAATGGCTTAAATGACAACGTTTTGGGTCTCACTTTGTGCTCTTTTTGAAGTGGCCTTAATGCAGTCATACATATTTGCTTGCTGCTGATATTTCCCACTATGAAAAGCTCAGTTTGTCCCAATGAAAATCCCTCAACTTTCTACATCTATTCTAATTTCTCTGACAGGGCTGTGGTTTTTCTAACAACATTGTTTTGAGTCTGCAGTAACACTGTGTTATCACTGTATTAACAGTTACTCAAGATGAGAGCAACCGTACATGGGGTCGCAGCTCCCTCTTCAGGCCAGAGGAGTTTGATGATGTGAAAAAAGGAATCAAGAAGAAAGGAAGAACATGGGGCCCCAATTCAGTTCAGAGCAAGGAAAGGCCTGCTGCTGCTGAGAGGTACAATGTATTCACACACACACAGGAATATATGGAGTAAAAAGCAGTGTTATTTGATCAGTTTGTTCATGGAAAACATACATTCTCTTGTGAAAGTATTATTCTCTTCTCCGTGTCTGACAACCTTATACCTTAAAAATTATACAAACATAGTCATTTGCATGCCTTTGACAGTTTTGAAGTGGCTTTATTACCCTTTTATATTACTTAAAGAAACCTTTGCAAATAATGTGCAAAACCCATGTTACCACCTTAAAGACATTCTACATGTTGATGTTTATCATGTCCACCTCTGTATTATTTTCAGAGTACGTCCTCTGTCAGACGGCAGTAACCCCTGGTCCACCAGCCTGGTGAAGTCTCAGAAGTCTGTTCCTCTCGCTGACTTGTTTGCCGCACAAGGTGCGCTGAAAACCCACTGTGATGCTGTGCACTTTGAAATTTTCAATGTCCTTGTAATATGTGATTTCCATTCCTTCAGCGGGTGCAGGAAAAGAAGAGGCATTCTCCCAGGAATGTGCTGACGCTAGCTCCAAACCAAAGCAGCTCAAGTTCCCCAACCAGGTGTACATCGATCTACCTCTGAGGAGGGACGAGCAGCAGCCTCAAAGCCCCGCTGGGAACTGTGGGCCAGGAGATACTGGGGTCAGTGCAGCAGGTCAGGGCGGCTCACCGGAGACCCCAGATGACCCTTACACCACTACATCCACCTCTTCCACCTCCACCACCCCACAGCTCACTCCCACCAACAGCCTGAAAAGGACATCAGCTCGCCGTAAGACAGACTCTGTGCTGTATGGCTGCGGGTCGCTGCTGGCTTCAGTTGTCCTTGGTTATGACATTAGGGAGGCTCTGAAAAACTCTGCCCCTGCAGAAGATGGCGAACCGCAGCGAGAGGAGAAAGAGAAGAAGAAGAAGGAGGGTCTTTTTCAGCGTGCTACCCGGTTTCGCCGCAGCACCTCACCACCAAGTAGTCGCTCCCGCAAGGATGAGTCATCATCGAACCATACCTCCGCTCAGCCTGTCAATCTCATCTCCATGTCAGCCATCATGGAATGCAACTCCACCAAGTGCCTCTTACAGTCAGAGGCGGAGGTGTCGGAGTCCAGCCCTGGGAAAGCCGAACATGTGGCTGTCAATCATCACACAGAATCACACAAACCCAGCACAGCAGCTTCTACAGAAGGCCAGAATATCAAAACAGCAGCTAAAACACAGACGCTAGTGCAAACCCAAAACCAACCACCAGAGCAGAGCAACCACAACACAGGAACACGTCTTCGCAGAAAGAAATACACCACAAACCACAACAGTGAGTAACACAAAGCGTTAAGGTAGTGTGGGGGTCAGAAATACATTTGTAGTTAAGCTAAGGACTGCATATTTTTTCTGATTTTTTTGCAGAATATTGGTAGTGCAAACAGCAAAGACTTTTTTGATGCAGTATATATTTTATATACTACATCGATACTAGATTTTTTTTTTAAATGTGATTTTAAGCTTGCTGTTGGTTACAGATGATAAATTCAAGTATTGTTAGTAAAGTTGCATCAGAGTTCTTTTTATTTTTATTATTTTTGATTATGATAAATAAATAATTGTTTAATTTTTGAAAGGTTGGAGGGTTTAAAACATATTTGTGTCTCTCTCCTGTTTAATTACAGCTAACGGTCCACCCACTCTGCCTCCTCCAGCTGCTCAGAAGAAGCAGGAGAAGGATGGAGTGTCAGAAAGCCCCTCTGGAGGAGAGGCTCTGTCCAGACCAAGGCCAGTGTCATTCCGGGCAAAACCTCATGCCTGGGCCCTGCTGCGAGGTCGCAACAAGAGTTATTCCCTGGGCCACTACTCCGGAGAGAAGGCGGCACAAAACTTAAACATGGTGCTGACATCGGAGGTCGGGGTGGGCTGCTCCCTGCTGGACATGGACACAGAGGGCCAGAAACGTGACTGCACCGTGCCACTCTGCCGCATCCAGAGCTCGCCGGGACGGCCCTCTGTCTTCGAGCTGGAGAAAGAGTTCCTCTCTTAGATGTGATCACTGTGGTTGTAGCTCATCCCACACACACACTCGAGCGTTCCTGAACATACAGGCCCCCTCCTGGAGGGTTAACATCCAGGCTTCCTTAGAGTTTTGTCTTAGTTTTAGAACAGTGACATCAGTGTTCTAGAGCAGAACCAAGTGTGAGAGCACACAGGAGAACGTGCGCCCTCACACACTGCCTTGTCTCACTCTAGAATACATACAAACACAGGTCTTAAACCTGAGCAGAACATTTCAGAGGCAATCAGCAGAGTCCTCTGATCACTCGGGGGCCACCAGGTGCTCTCTCTTTCTCTGTCTCTCCCCCCTTATATCACCCTTCTCTTTTCTTGTTCTGTCAGTGCAGCTAAACGTTGACCGCTGCTGCAGCTTTTGCAACACAATACCCTCACCTTTTTATTTATATATATATTTTTATAGGTAATTTAATATGAAGAGACTCGACCTTACCTTAGCAACCAGCAGGACATACATTCCATGTCAGTTACAAAGTTGTGTGATCGCGCTTTTAGATGTTTTCAACTTGAGAATCATGCATGCATGTACCCTAAAATGTTAAACAAAAATCCTTATGCCTTGTTTGTAAATATTTCTTTTATTCCATTATCAGCCGGATGCTGGCAGTTGTTTTGTATTGCATATATGCTGTTTTATGACTGTTTAAAAAAAAAAAAAATTCAGCAATGCTGCAGTACATTTTGTCTTTTAGGGAAAAGCTACATACTGGATCATAGTAGAGATGCATGTATGTTTCTTCCCAGAATGCCCTGAAGATTTTTTTTTTTTTAGAGATGCGGGTAGAAAAACACTGGAAGTCCTCTGCTCATGTAAAAGTTTTGGTCATGTGATGCTAATAAGGATTTTTCTAAGAGTATTTATAGAAAAGTGAATAAATGAGGGACTCTTTCAGCCATTGATGTTCACATCAGGAAAATCTGTCCCACATTAAAGCATTGAGTCTCCCTGAAGAAGAGGGGGAAACTTTAATAACAAACATGCATACAGGGGTGTTTAGAGCTAAAATTGCAAAACCTGTACTGTAAACTGGACAGATCTCCTGTGCCTTCAAGTCTCTTTTTAAAGATTGACATGTAAAACCCACTGATAATGCAGCTTTTGTCTGCAGTGGCAAATGGTGTAATTTGCATTCGTTCCCAGGTTAAATGACTTCTGTACTACCACAATCTCAGCCACGCTGCCTCCAGTCTGTAAACCTGAATAGTAAAGGCAGTAGTTTGTTCAGATTTGGCTGGCAGTGGGAAAAAGGAGGTAATCCCACCTGTAAAGCAGCATGACCTGAGTTTAAAAATATTAATGGCATCATTATACTGTTACATTTACTATTTAGCCAAGTCAGATTTTGTTTTAGTAAAAAAGTGCAAGGCTTCTCTGTTCAGCCAAATATCCATCTCATTAAGACAGCACAGTTTGCCTTTTCCAGCCAGTTGAATGTTTTCCTCAGGATCCACTAAGGGCTCAGCATCCTCCTTTGTTGGCAGATTGTTTTTTCGAGATCTGACTATGCAGGATTCGTACCGGACGTAGTTCCAGGCTAAAAATGAATTCTTAATTTTGATTTAACAATCCCTCAGCATATCCTTACTGTCCCACTGTTAGAAAGGTATTCCCTTTTTTTTACATTTACGAAAACATGAATTTCCAAATGGTGTAAATATAACAATGATTCCTGATGTGTATCACTGTGGCATTTTATAATGATTTAGAATGTGAATTATCCCGTATGTTCTGTGTTTTATGACCTACGGTCCAACACTGTAAAGGCCTTACTAATCATGAAACTGTTAACAGTGCAGTTTACAATGAGTTAAGGGTATCTGTACATACCATGCACTGGTACTGTTCTCCCCCTCAGCTGTTCATCAGCCACTTTTGTTTTGGCTAAAGATGACTCAACTTTTCCAAACAAACATTCCACTACACTGAACAAACCGCTGCAATGGTATTCGTGAAACCAGTGATGGGACCAAATTGAAGAGTACCAGCATCGAGGCCCCTTTGACTTCAGGACCAAAACCATTAAGTGAACTAGCTGCTAGAGAGGAGTTCCTAGAAAGAAAGGGACTCCACACAAAAGGAACCTCAGAGGCCCATAATCACCTTTCGATCAAATGACTTCATGTTAAATGCTTCCTTTACACCATGTCACACTGAACATGACATGATTTTAGCTTTTGAGTATCTGTTTCAGTGAATGGTGTTTTATCATTACAGTATTGGTTTATTTCATGCCTGATTGATCAAGAGTATCAAGTTTATCTACATCTTGAATAAAGTCTAAATCAAGACTAAAGTGGCCTTTTTCTTTGTTTTATCGTGTGATAATACCACAAATCACATGTTTTCACAAGAAAACTCCTCTCATCCATAAACAACCAAATCCTATGTAAACTGATGGGACAATAGTTTCCACTGGATAACGTGACTTTTTATTTTTACAATAATCCACATAATACAATACAGTAGCACTACAACTGTAAAAGAGTCAGTGTGGGATGTTAGGCAGAGACAGCGCGCTGCCTCAGTGTTAGTGGCTTTTATTTATATTTTTACACAAATAGCACATATTGTCTATCTGGAGCAAGTAAACAAGACAAGTAAACATCTCTGATCCTATGTTACTGTAAGTTACAAAAATCAAGGAAAGTTTTGATTCATTTTAGGAGTCATACAGATAGATTTATATTGTAATGGCTCTACAAAATGTGGAAATGTGCTGGAAACTAAGTGTTTCCTGCCAGATTATAAAGTGCATCACTGTTATTAGCACGTGTGGCTGCAGCCGTTGAGGTAGCCATGGAGGGTTAATGTTGAAATGATGGATGAGTCCAGTCTTTCAGTGTTATCTGCAGCAAAGAGTGAGAACACAAAAAGACACAAATGATTGAATGGTACAAAGGAATAACTGTTCAGAATTAAATTACGGCCCTCCTGTGCATCCATCTCACAGCTAAAAATAGTGCAGAGGGTGGAGTGAGAGGTAATTAGAGTCATTGTAGAGAAACCTCTCCCGCTTACATTTCTCCTCCAGGAGTTTCATTTTCCCTCCCTCTTTCTGTTTCACAGCCTCGGGCGATTGTTATGTGACAGCCGATATGTGACTTCTCATTTGGTAATCTTTTGTCACAACTGAGAGGTTACCTTTCCCTCACTAGTGAAACTATCCAGGCCGTCTGTGTGCAGCAGACACAGCCACACCAAACAGACACTTGTTGCAGGTTCTCACGGATATAGTGGCGTTTTGCAGGATTCTGAGTTCGTACTCTAGCTGTAAACAAACAGCCAATAATGACAGATGAGTGCAGGTGTGTGTTAAGTGTGTACCTGTGTGATCAGAGCATGGTGAAACATTTGGCGGAGCTGCGAGCGCTGGTCTTGGCCTGTGGGAAGATGATGGTCTGAGCTTCTAGGCAGTACTTTGCATTGTGGATCAGCTTCTTCAGAGTCAGCTTGTTGGAGCAGCAAGCCATCTCAAACACTTCCTAAAGAGCAGACAGTGGAATCGTCAAACACCACACATGGTAACATGCAGGACACATCTTTTTTACACTGAACAAAAACAAACAAACAAATGTCACACATCTGTGCACATATGCATACTGTCACTGTAGCCACAGACTCTCTGAGTACAGGTGTAAGTTTTAGTGCAATTATTATTTTTGATAAAAAAAAATGTCCACTTATTATATTTAACAACTCAATTTAAAGGACATGTGGTGACAATTATTTTTTGCTATAGAGGAATAAATCAGTGGTTTATTTTAATATTGTTTAAAATAATGTACTAATCATTATACAAATGATAAATTATAAACAAATGAAATGTAAAAAAACTAAGAAATGTTGTTTATCAACTTTTTTTGCAATTTTTTTCTTTATATCACTTTTCCCTCCTACATAAAATATCTCAGCTTTATTGAACTATTGTAAACAAACCAACAAGTAGTCCGGCAATTTTAAGAAAGCTTCCTGGAAACAGCTACTGCTAATCATGAACCTCACTCCAATATATTTGTTTTGTATGTTTAGCTGACATACTGTGCTCCAGGTTGAGGGGCCACATGTCATATTAACATTAAGATTAAGATTAACTTTACTAATTAATTAAATTAAGTATCTTTACAAGTTTTTTTCATATATTCAGACTGTCACTAACAAAAAATGTGTTAGTGTGTGTGTGAGTGTGTGTGTACCTCTTCTCCACTGTTATTTATGACAAAGATCTGGTGGTGCAGACTGCTGTGCATCTTCCGGACCAGCACACGGGGAGGCTTAACCCGGACCACGATGCCTTGCAGGGTGAAGTTCAGCTTCAGTGCAGGAGCGCTGATTTCAGCTGCAGAGACACACATGTTGTTAAGTTTGTGTCTGTGTGTAGGTCAACACACAGACAGAGGAAGCAGAGAAGGTTATTATTTAGTTTAAACTTAAAAAAGGAAGCTGAAAAAAGGTCAAAAATGTTTAGTCCTATTTATGTGACCTTTAGTCTGAACAACCAAAACATGTATTATAACATAATGTGTTTCCTCTCCTGGTGATTGTAAACTAAGTTCTAGTTTCATTAGCGTGGGCTTCAGATTGCGCGTTCTTCCGAGTGTGTTGCTCCATCAGTTTTGAGGAAGCGAAAGCACAAAGGGAAGAAGACGCAGACAATAATGAGCGGTTGTGTAAACACTCACTGTCCCAGCGGGGGCTGAATCTGGGGGAGAGAACCCAGGCTGATTTGCTGCTTGTCGACAGAGAGGTGGCACGCACTCTGGCGTAGTACCACTCTCTAGTGTCAGAGGTCACGCTGCTGAGGTCACACTGATGCTTCACGATTCCCTGACAGTCATCCACATCCAGCCAGTTGAGCTCACCATAGCTGAGGCAGACACACACACACACACACAGAGGACGGTAAAAATGAGTTTTCTAGTTTGTCTAATGATGCCTCCATCTCAGCCTGAGGCAACAAAACACACAAAACACTGAGGCCATTATCACCAACTAAACTTTCAATGGAAGACATGTAATCATTCATGCTGCACTGCTAATACATACATATGTGTGTGTGAATGTGTGGTGCCTTACATCTTCCACTGAACGTAGTACTGCAATGAGGAGCTGTTGGTGGGTGAAGTCCAGTGCAGGATGTTTGTATAGTCCATAGATTTGAACCTCACCTGGGTGGGTGGAGCAAGCATTGCTGGAACTGAAGACATGAATAAATGTAACCATGGTATAAATGGGCTAGTGGGACTAAGCCCTCCCTACGCTACAATAAGTATGAGAAAATTATTGTCTAAATAACATACAAAAGAAAACTAAACGGTGGGAACAGCAACAAATAGTTAAAATAATAAGGATATCTCTAAATTAGCTAATCTGTGTGCAGCCCCAGCGCATCACATCTGCTTTTACCTGTTTTCCGATTGATTGACAGGTATCATCTTTACGTTTACTGACCATTTGGGCTAACTTAATTTAGCCCACAGGCTGATCGGCTCTGACCAATCAGCAGCGGGCTGGCGCCGGGTAAATGATTGACAGGTGTCGTGTAACGCCCCCGTGATTTACTTGTCATTTGGGCTGATTTCATTTAGCCCAACACCGTAGAAGAAGAAGAAGAAGAAAAATGGCGGGCGCTAACGTGCATGAGGTGCATCATTTTACTAATCTCCAATTTCCTTCAATTTCCTATGAGGAAAAATTCTTAAAAGAAGAAGAAGAAAAACGTCCTGTGAGGAAAAATTAGAAGTTAAGTTTTCTACGAAGTAAATAAGACTTGCTATGCTCTCTATCGAGCAGGAGTCATCAGAACACCAGACTTTTAATGCCACGGACATTAACATCTTTGCCTCTGCCTGCCATGACCGTCGGAGTGAGCTTCTTTTTAAAAAGGTAAGCCCCAGTTTATAATCTGTTTAAAGGACGGCAGCCATGCTGTCTGGCCTCTGTAAAACTGTGCTGCTGTTTATTGTTTTATTCAGGATCCAGTGTAGCTACATGATACCAGTTCAGATCATCATTGTGCGTCCAGTCATTCTACTAACAGAGAGAGAGTGAATGGGACTGTTACTTTAACTTTAACTAGCTATGGCTGTGTTAGACTGTTAAATAATAATTATAGCACATTAACCTTTGAGCTCAAATAAATAAATAAAAAAATTCAGGAGCATTAAACCAGTTCCTTATTAAAAGTGATGTGTTTTCGTTTACAGTTGTCAGCACCGTAACTGTTTATTTTGATTTCTAACCTTACACCGGTCCATGTTACAGTCCAAACATAACACCTAATTGATCAAGTTGATGTCAATTCTGTTATTGATCAGCTTGTTTTTAAGAGTTCAATGAATTTACACTTTTAATATCATAGCATGAATACATCTGACTTTCCTCTCGGCTCTTTAAATTTAAAATGAAACCACAACATAAAAATAAATGAATGGAAACATATGAAGGGCTTACTTTGTGTGGGGACACAGACGCTGAGGGTCCCCAGCAGCAGCAGCACCAGCACGGCTCCGAGCAGCAGACAGGCCATGATGCTAGATGAAAATCACAACAAGTCTCTGATGCTATCAGTAGTGCCGCCACTCCCTTTAACCTGTCGACCACTTCCTCTTCCTCTCTCTTTTTTATAAACAAAGGAAAGATCACAAAGCAAGGGCCTTGTATGGAATTTTTGACACAATGAGGACAGTGAGTACAATTTATGACAGCTCACATTACAAAGACGGATTGCCTTACCAATGTTCCAGTTATAATATTGTGTTTCAGCTTTACTATATATTGTGTGTAAACTGCTGATGTTGCAACTCCCGATGGACAAAAACAAAAAAAACTTCCGCTTTCACATAAATAACATCAGTTTTTTTAGGTTAAATCTCAGTCCTGATTTAAGGGTGACCCAATTACAAATATCTGTTATTAAACATTTAACTGTCCTAACCAACAGGTTACTGGAAATGTGTTGCATAATGAGTAACAGTCCAACAAGTAGCTTCCAGTAAAAGGGAGTTGTCTCTTCCCACATGTGTTAATTCATATTTATATTGTTAAAGATTGCATAAAAAGCATGACAAAGCAATTATGTATTTATATCACAGCAGACAGACTGCACTTCATTAAGTGCACAAATTAAAATTTAAGACAGGGGCAAAATAATGCGACTGTGAAGAAACTGATGAACTGTTACGAATAGGTGAATTTATTGCAGACAGTTAATTTGACATCCAAAACATTAGAGAGGTTGAATTTGTTAAATGAGAGTAACATGTCATGAGTACTTGACAGAATGAGCTGCGCATAACAAGTAACAACACAAATGGAGTCCAGACCACAACACATAATCAATGAGCTGTGTACAGAAAAAAAACAAGTTTTACATACAATCAAAAAAATGATTTTTTTTCAATATGCAAGGTGATATTAGAGGCCTTTGAGTGTACATCAAGCAAAGCGAGGCTGGAAAGAACAGCAACACGTTACTAGAAACCCTGAACATGCACAACATGCACACCAAATTGGAATCAATGGTCACACAGCCAGGTAAATATGTTTGTTATCAGCCGTTACTGGAAGCATAGAAGGTCTCCTACTCCCCCACACATGCAGTCAAGAGGAAGGAAAATAAACACGCACAGAAGAAGTCCTCCCTTTCTGAGGAAGGAACAGCGTGGATTGCTCAAATGTCACAAACCATCATGACATGTGTGCTTCTTCCCTCACATAAATGACTGAACATGATGTAATGATTTAAATAGCACAGGTCCCACAGTTCAGCTGCACTGAAATGTCAACTTCCCTTCATTAATAGGTAGCATTTAACACACAGTAACATTGAGTACAGCATTAGATTTGAGACAGAAATATTAGCAGCATGTTCAGTATTTACTTTGGTTAATGTATCACATGACAGCAATCAATAACACATGATAAAAACAAAAAGATGCACAATTGGAATTATTAGGATGATCATCATTAGGACGAAAAATACTTTATAGCTTTATAGTGGCAAACATGTACATAAGGCAAGAATTGGGTGAAAGATTTGCATGGGCAATTTGGAAGATTACAATCGAACATCCACATCTTAAGAGGCACAATATAGTATCCATCCACATCTTAACAAGTAAATGCACAATATGAACAAACCCCATCTGGACACATTATTTTTAAAGTGTAGTGTCAGTCTGTTATGTTGTAGCTATGGTGACTATGTGTTGATGAAAATTTCTTTGGAATGTCTACATCACTATTTATGTTCCTATTAGCTACAGTAAAAAAGTAAAATTATGGCTTGCTAGATTTACTTAAAATGTCTGGCAGATGGCAGGATGGGGAGTTCTTTAAGCACAGTCACATATATGACTGAAACTGTACAACACACACTAAGGCTAACGCAGATAACCTACTAAGAGTCTGTAACATTATAAACCGTCTTAAGGTTTTGCTGCAGAATTGCTGAAATGCAGCCCACACTAAGGTGTCATGAACTGCATTTCCCTTTGTAGCCTCTAGGTGCTGGCTCCACAAGTCAGTCAATTCTTATTGAGTTACAATGGCCAGATTTAGAGTGAAAATAAAAAAAACATCTTGCACCAGGCTGTAAATGTTCACTTTTTTGTAACAATTGTAAGAAAGTACTAAAACAGTGCATAATTCTTTCGTGTTTCCTGCTTTGAGTGACAGACAATTCACAGCATCTGTCTCAGCTCCACTTGTTCTCCATATCTTTGGATTCATTGGCAATTTAGACAGACTATGGTGATTGCACCTCCCATATATATTAAAAGGCTCTTCAGAAATGTATGGGTGACATCATGGTCTGTCCAGTTATATACAGCCCATGTGTCCATATAAGCTAGAAGGGGCAAGGGCTAGCACAGGCTATCATGCTAACATTTCAAAATACAACAGGTATTTTTAACAAAACTTTTATCTATTTTATCAATTTGCTTTGAAATGTATTAACGCAAAAAAGTGCATAAATGTCATACAGATCTAAACATTTTTGAGCGACACATTCAAACATAAATTCAGCGAGTCTGTGAAGACTAATTAATCCAGATTATGTTACATCCATGTTATATAAACAAGTTTAAAACTGGCCCATTGCCTTGATTTTAAACTCTGGGGTTCAATCAAGTTTGTTTTTTTTCACATGTGTGGACCAAAAACAGTGTTGTTACATTCAGCAGCGTGTCCATGTAAACATAAAATAACAAAAATATATCAACATATGTACAAGAAACACACACAATAAAACAAGTATAAACACCCACTGACCATTAACTAAACACAAGGAAACACTCTTATCACATCATATTTTGTCTCATCATCATTCTGTACACCCCATCCTGCACTACGAAAGCTTAAGATGAAATCTAATCAAATTTGAAGGACTTTTTAATGCACGTATTTCTTGCAGAAACGTTACTAAAGTTCAGGTACTCGATAATCCATTTAACTGCAACTTTAAGGTGCTTACATGCCTAATTACACACTAAAGCATCAAAATCACAAAACACAAGCAATTTAAATGATTTTTCAGTAAATACATTATTTTCACTACTCTGATTAGCAAGATAGTGCGTATGAACATGAAGCAAATGCTATATAGGACGTCACCATATTACACTAGGTTTACACTGGCACCTGAAATGTGTAAATAGAAAACAAAGTCTGTCTTTACAACACAGTGATGAGTCCAACCACTAACGACAGCATATCCTGACTGCAGGTGGGTGGCAAATGGTATACACAGAGCTGTGTGTACAAGCACTTCACTACTAACACCTCTCCTTTTCTGCCACTGTTTCGTCGTATGCAATTCAAGGGACTAATAATTCTTTAAATTCTTTTAATTGGATCAAGGCCACAGACCCTATAATTCGTAAAATGAACTTGTTGGCTAATTATAGTGCAAGTTCTTTGATGTGGATTATTACTTTGTGCTTGACTTAATGCTGAAAAGTCATTATAATATAGCGCAACATCTCCTTACATTATTCTCGCTGTCATAGAGAGAAAAGAAAAACAGTCAAGACAAGAAAAATGTTATCTAATCTGATCAGCCACGGTAACCCTGTGTCTGTTCATTGGGATCTAAGGTAACCAGCACCTCACGTCGCTCATAACCAGTGGTAGAGGCCAGCCCGTCATCATCCTCAAAGTCGTTTCCATGCATATAGTCGGGGCATTCCCTTTGTTGCTGCACCTCTACATCAGACACGCCTTCATCCTCAGACGGCAGTCCGAAACGCTTCCTCTCGTCATAGTCAGAAAAATGAGTAGTAGAGGAATTTTCCTCTGATATGGCAGTCAGTAAAGGTGTTGGCGAGTTTGGCTCCACTTCCAGGATAGTCCCTTGTTCGACAGTTACCTGGTTCACCTGGGGGCTGAATGTGCTGCTCAATGGGCCATTGAATGTCTGTAAGATATGAAGCAGAAATGTTTTAAAAACATAGGGATGTATTCTTCTAAATTATTATTTGGATTATTTTTTGGATAAGCATACCATGGAAGAGGGTAAAGCAGTATGGGGATTGGTCACTTTGTGGTACACCATGTAGGTGAGCAATGCCGACACAATCACAGCCAGCAGGCCGATAAATATGTAGATGTAATCTAGGAAAAAAAAACACCATTGTGTATAAAAAAAGTGATAATAAACTTTTTTTTTTTCGTAGCAGTGCCAACACATTTCTTTACTGATTCTGATATCATTAACAATGAATAAATCAAACTCACCGTAAGATGCTTTCTTTATTCTGTAGGGGACACAGTATTCTTCTTTGCCTTTAACTGCGATTTTCTCGACCTCACCTGAGACATCTACACAGTATTCCTCCTGGGCATGTTTCACTGCCACCGTTTCTACACACTCTTTCTCCTCACACATGAAGGTGTGGTCTCCAGACTACAAACATAAAAAAGCTTGTTTTTAAAAATACGATAGAGTAACACAGACACACTGCTGAACATTGTTGTGCGGGTGATGTGAAACTATGTGCAGCCTCACCTGGTTGACGATTTTAACATTATACTTAAAAGGAGGTAGTGGCATATTTTCATCATGGTCGTTTTCATCAACATATATCTGCCATGGATGCTCGAAGCTGAGCTGCAACTCGTCATTTGGTTGGGCAATGACGGTAATTGATGGGAAGTCAAGAGGACCTGTAAATGAACATGGTTTAACTGTTAGTTCTTCCATGTTGTTTAACTTAACAGCGTTCCTGTTTAACCCTGTTAACCCCCAAATCAACGGAACTATTCTCTAAATCTTATCCTAAGCTCAGTGAATGCTAGCATTGCTACTCACATTTCTTGTCTGCCAAAGAGTGCTGGAAGTAGCTGAAAGTTATGCCACCCTCTGGAGAGGACGTAGACTCCTCCTCTCCAATTTTAGCCGTCACAGAGAGTAAATATTCTTGATCTAGTGGTGGGAGGAATGACAAATCAGCTTGTAGAGATGGTGAGTCTACCCAAATCTCACTGGGAACCCTGGTTAAAAAAAGACACAAAAAGATTTGTTAGCTTTAGTTTGAAAAGCTATAGTGTAGAAAACAAATACCAGAGTGCCTTTACTCTGCCTGGATATAAGTCTAAAAGTGACAGTGTTGGTTATACGCTGCAGCTAAGTTACAGCAAGCTGGCTAAGCTTAACTTAGTGATGTAATATCTAGCAAAATGGGATATGACAGATGGCTGTGTCCTGTGTATATAGTTTAATGTAAAATATGGCTTTATATAGGCAACATGTAATATAACAACTAGTAATATACAAAAAGTAACCTGTACCCTTTTAAACGTTGATATGACAGTATATCAACTCGGAAACGAAGCCCCTGAGCCATGAGGTTGGTGTACTCCCACTCAAGGATGTTCTTCCTGTTGCCACAGTGAAAAGTCACATTTGCTGGGGGCTCCACTGTGGAAGGAGGGACATGTTTGTCAGAGTCTGAATCCCAATCAAAACCATTAAGTTAATACTCACTAGTAGACCTCCCTTTTTAAAAATGGCATTCTCAGCAGAATAGTTGCCCAAAGCTCATTGTTAATGCATCGGATAGATGCTTGTTTTGTTACGATTAGGTGAATCCTTGGATGAAGACTAAAAAGCCCTTTGAGTGTCATTTAGTCACTAGTCTGTTGTGAACAATGTGCATAATATGACCTCTATCTCCAAGGTTGGTTTACAGGTTTATCATTCGCCAACTCAAATTCTGAGGGAACATTAGGGCCATCAAATCACATGCCAGCCTTTACAGAGGAAGAGTTTTTGTTTCAATAAGTTTGACTCTGCAGTAGCAGAAACACCCCACTAGATGGTGCAGTGAATGAAGTGTTGCAGTTGCACAATACATTTCTGATAAAGGCACTTTCAGAAAGTTTTTTCCTCGGTGTCAGGAAATGCATGATACAAAGACAAAGCACAGAGCTGTGGTCTCTGGGAACAAACAATGAATAATCTGCAGGATCATTTCCCACAATACTCAACACAATACAACACTTATAAACCACACCCTTGATGCCTTTGAGCTTTTTATTTACGTAAGAAAAACAAAATAGACTTCTTAGCGGACACGCTTCCTCGGATATGCAGTAGGAAAGGAGAGCACACACAAAAACATTTAAACAGCTGGTCTGTTCAACACTTTGGACAAACAGAACTCTGGGACTTTTTCTTCAGTTACAGGAAGTTATTGACACGGAGCCTTTCCACATTTATTCTGTGGGTACACATAATGCAATAATGCATGTGTGTACACACAACTAAAAAAAGCTAAAGTGGTTTAAACTAAGAGAAGCTAAAGTAGTTTAATTAAAATCACTATAGGTCAGCTTGTATTTTCTAGAAAAACACTAATGGAAAAAGTTAAAGTCAAAAACAAAAGAAGAGTTTGGATCAGAAGGAGCTAAACCAACTACATATAATCTCACTATGCAAAAAAAAAGGTTTCATTTCCTCTGTGACCTAACATTTACATACACGTGTTAATGTCCTCCCCCACAAAAACTCAGAGGTATGAAGAGTGAAAGAGAAATCACAGATGGCAGCATACACACTGTAAAGAAGTGATAACCACAACAGTAAAGTTGGTTGCTGAGGGGTGTCACCACAAGTTAGCATTTCTCATATTCACACGCACAATCTGAAACTGCAGTAGCACTTTAACATTTGAGTGAAATTAATACTCAACTTGTTACAAGTGCTTTTACTGGCTACATGTTAGTCGTATTGCCACTGCAGACTGCAACTGAATAATGCAAAACATAAAATGTACTTCTACAAATTCAAACTGGAGCAGTGATATAAAGCAAGAGTTACAATAAGGTCAGTATGTCAGTTCTGAGAATAAGTTTCAAAGTGCCTCAGCTGAGGAAGCATAGAAGTTATGTAGTTGTGATAATAAATGAAGAAACAGTAGCAGCAGGCAAATTTGTGCCAACAAAGCAAAAACATCTAACAGAATCAGGAAGAGAAAGCAGATGCTATCAGACAAAAGTAGGTTACTTGCAATGAACAAACTGACTGAAAGTCTTGCAGAATGCAAAACACCTTCAAGATTATAATAGCTAATTCACAAAAACAAGCACATGGTTCATGAAAATTTATTTTTTACTGATAAACACTATTTTACTCGGCATAGCATTCTGTTGATAACAGCATGGGATAGCCATAGATACTCAAGATTTGCTAGTTTTTCCTCAATAATGCAAATTACAAATGGCATTTTTATACTCCTGTCAATTTCACAGCTGACGTTGAAACTGTACATTCAATACAATCACCACAGTTGGCTTAAAACTTGCAAAAAGAACCTCATCTTAACCACAGCCGCCGACTGATGACATCAAATAGCTTTACATGAGGCGTAAAACGAGAAGTGAACAGAGAAGATGGACTGCATGATAACTTTGATACAAGCTGCACAAAAAATAGGCAGGCCATCCGGCAGGCCATTTTCAAGATCATAAGGTCTTCCTGTCAATGCAATTTCCCCATTGTGGGACTAATAAAGGTTTTCTTAATCTTAATCTTAATCACTGCTAGATTAAAGATCTTTTGTGCATGCTAGGGTTGGGCGATATTGGCAAAAAAATTAATCACGATTAATTGTGGCATTTAGCCTATAACGATTAATTGATGACAATTGCATTTACATGTTTTTGACTCTAAATTGGCACAGTGTTCTAGCATGATACCGACAAATCATCAGTCAAGTTAACTACTTCATTCTAACAGGTTAAGCTGGTGAGTAGTGATTAGGCACAAACCAGCCATGGAAATATGTATTGATAACAGATGCACAAACTGCTTCAAAATAATAATGAAGCAAACATTTAAAGTAACGTCCTTCAAATGTTATCTTAAGGTCACAAAGCAGTGCATGTCAACATTGACATGACTAAACGTATCGCGGATTCTCGGCTGAGTGGAATTCTTTCCAATATCTGCTGGAGGAGACTTCGCTGTTGTAATGTTTCCTATCTTGCTGTGGAGTCCATAAATAAAGATCGGAGTTAATTCTTTTGATACGAGCAAAAATCCAGTTACTATGGCAACAACCAACGCTACACGCTTCATCTAATGCATGTCGCGGCATTATATACAGCTGTAGCCGGCGTTTTCTTCGGCTTTCTTCATGCTCCGGCTTATGGTGACAGACGTTGAATTTATGTTAGGAACGTGCTGCTCCGCATCATTTAACTGAACACCACTGCCTTCCGCCATTATTGTTATTGTGGGCTCACATGTGCGCGGGTGATGGTGAGAGTACGCCGCACACAAAAATGCGCCATCATGACGAGGCACTAATCGCCGTAATCGATAAGTGGCAAATATTAATCGATGACAGTTTTTCAGACGATTAATTGCACACGACACGATTTTGCACAAGCCTAGTGCATGCTCAGTCTAATGTTCTTTTTCTTGCCTGCAGTAGTGAATGTTGTTTAGGACTCTCTGTGCATAAATTATGACTACTGGGCCTCTTTGGCAGATTGACGAAAGACAAGTAGAGACAGATTAGTAGAAATAGAAAGGCAGAAAGTTTTGCTGTCACTAACATTTCTGTTTTGGGTAATGGAAACTCACATGTCAGCACTGTCTGAGACAATCGACATCATCAGCACTCATATTGACCACTAATGTTGATTTTCACCTGATTTCCCAATGCCCAGCCCTCATAAGCTTCATATGTTAACACAAATGTCATCCTGAATTGAATATGTCTGTGGATGCTTTGAATTGAAATACAAACTTGCAAACTGAAAAGCAGTAACAAAAGTAAGCACACATTTGAATAGTGGTCAAAACTTACTGTCCAAGTGACTTCTTATAAACTGTCTCTACTACAAAAACTACACTTCATGTGGGAAAATCCATTCTCATACATGGCTTTTGTGTGTATTTCTAGGGAAGTCCCAATCATGGTGTCATAACTGTTGCAGTGACTCAACACAATTATGTATACAACGAAGAATAGTAGAAACACTCTCGACATGTCTTGCATGTCATATGAGAATTCACAGGCCGTCTCGACCCGGCGTCGTTTTTAACCATTAACAGCTTTCTTCACTGAACACATGTAGAACTGTAAAAAGCCACAGTGGCAACAACAAACCCACAAAGCATGTGATCACACACTTGTCATCCCACCCCTCTCAACATGACTTCACACCTTTGCAATTCACCACACTGTGGTTTCAGTTACATTGTTGTTATGAGATTGGTCAGGATCAATGTTATCAAGTCTAAATTAAAACACCATTCACTGTTAAAAAAACTAAATGTAAACTAAATTGGAGTGGTGAGTCACTTCACTCTCAAAGTTGTTGTTTCAGTTCAGTAAAAAACTAATTCTGTGAACAATAATAATCAATGAGAATAAAAAACAAAACGCTGGTTTTAAGAAGACAACTGTGGCAGACATTTCATTTCAGAAATGTTCATTAAGGGGCAATAACAAAAGGGTAAATTAAGATAATTTTATCATTTATAAAAGATAATATACATGTTTATTTGTATTTCTAATTGTGTTTTGACCAGTCTAGTGTTTATATAAAGTGTTTATTAATGCTAGGCTGAATGAAAAAAATAGTAATAACAAAAAAAGATGTATAAAATAACTAGGAAATACCCAGACATTTAAAATATAAACAACAAGGAAACCATAGTAAATAAACCAAGTTTTTTCCAGCAGCTCTCAGGTAAATTATAATTATCTTTGTTGTAGGTATCGGTACTGAGAAATCCTATATATGTCAATAGTAACAGAAGTTTAAAATATAGCAGATAGCTATATCTATGTTTACAGACTGATGAATAAAGAAGTGTAGACATTTTGCATGCATCTGTTCCCTGAAGACCCATGTTACCATCAGTGCTGTCTGAATGCTCTGGACCAAATCATATTTACATGGTGCCTCCTTTGTCCCTGTCCCTCATTTTTAATGGCTATCGTTAATATTTCAGGCCAGGATAGACAGACCATTACATTTAAAATTTGATACTGACCAGAGCATTAAAATCTACTGTCTACTACTGCAGCACAATGAAGTCACAGCAACACATCAAGCTGTAAACACTGATTTACACACATTTGTCTTCCACAGGATTTAGCAAGGCAAGCAGAAGGGTTGGGTAATACTGAAAACTTTAAAAGAGGAAATACGGAAAATCCTAAAATAGGCCTAAATGCATACCTTCTCAGAGCCCAGCCTGTGATCATGTTGTGTTGCATATTGTGAGGGCAAATACAAGTTGATCCACACTGGTCCAGCTATATACGTTTAGATCCAGATTACATATTGCTGTATTGTAAATATAATTTTAACGTCACTACACAAAAAAATATGCAGTAATGTATATAACTTAACTCCCTGGTAGCACGCTAGCTGTTATCGAGCAGCGTCTGTTTACGCCCTCTCATGATCAAGCAGCTAAATAAAATGTATCCTGCTAGCTTCAAGTTTGTCAAATCGATTGACATATATACATTTTGGATGACTGTGAACATGCTAACATTACAGTATCAGCACGGATGACTAGCCAACATAGTTTAGCTACTTACCATGGGCGGCCACGACCGAAATCCCGACCAGAATAAAGAAAAGTGGATACAGAGCAGCTGAATACATATCTGTTCCGATGGCAACACGCTGTTCGCAGTTTTTTCACAAACCCTGAATCATCGGACACACTGACTGACTGCAGGTTTCGGTGTGGTTCAGCCGTAGCCTGCTCCTTGGGCTGATACGTATCCCAGAATCAAGCGGCTGGGGGTGAACAGGAGACTTTTCCGCAGTCGAGCTTGCGTGCTGCCTTTAGGTGCTCCGGAATTGAACGTTCATGTACGTCGCTGATGGAACAACGGGTTTTCAATAACTCATTCTTTAATTTTATGTTTTCCACATATATTAAAAGTTTTGTAGTTTTAATGATTCAACCCACTGTTCAATAATGTAGAAAGTATATGAAATACCCTATTTATTATTTCTGATAGAGAAACATGACCTGACCAGTGCGATATATGTTGCACATGTAGCCTTTTAGTTCTGAATGATAAACAAAGAAAATAGAAAATTACTAATAGCAGTTACCTAGTAGTTGCTGTGCATGCCCAAATAATGAATTTACAACGGCCTATTGTTCATTATTCACTCCAGCGCATGTCCATGTAAAGATATGTCCGACTGTACGTGAATGCGGCACCCTCTCCGGAAACTACCTATCTTCCCAGCAGGGAAAAACAAACAAAAAAACTCAGGCTGCCAAGGACATTGATGTGTTCACTTTACTGAAGGATCAATTTGTACATTTTTTAAATTTAAAAACATTTTACGGTAAATCTGACTTCCACACAGCCAACAAGACAAAAGCCCATGGAACGCATGGCAAGACTCCGCGCATGTGCACATGTGTAAAAAAACCAACAAGGGGAAAAAGAGGAGAAAACATGTAATGTTGTCAATCAAAACAATGTTATGAAAGCTACACTCAAAGTGGCTATTTGACTATCTGTGCCACTCAGAAAAACATTAAATTATCTGCTTCCTTCTTGGTTCGGGTCTCCTCTTGGAAGTGAACTCCCTTGAAGTGAGTCACAGCTTTCCTTGTGCTCCCTGTACTTCCCACATCTTGACGTCAGCTGGATGTGTGGGTTTTCCTCCCCATCCCAGCCTCAGATCAACGCAGTCACATATGAGTTCCACAGCAGCAGTTAAAGGTAAGAAAACTGTGAAACGTATTGGGCAGTAGGCTATGTGTAGTAGCGCAGATGAACATGTAGTATACTTCATCAGCCATGTGTTGTTGTCCTGTTAAGTTAGTTGTTAGTAAGTGTGTGAAAGAGTCAGAAAGTTAAGCCTGCTGTATGATCTCATAGCTTGGTTCTGGGTTATGTAACTCTGCTCAGATGGGAAACTGAGGTGTTGGACTCATTGTATAGATAACTTTTACAGAAGGACTGATTCACAGGGATTACATGTATACTCTTAAAACAGACAAACTCAGACCCACAGAATGACTGAGATGTTTGAGGTCTGGGGCGTATCAACTCAGAATTTCATTGCTAAAGAAGCTGTGGTCAGACACCGGCTTACTTTTAACTCAGTGGGTGGAAACTCTGTACTGACCTTGGTAATTTAAAGCAGTGTTGTGCTGCAGCAGTTCATGTAGAGGTCAGTTTAAAAAAACCACAAGGCAGCTTTTATGCATACATTATTTAACATTTTATGGTAATTACTGCAGTCATTGGCCAAATATGTCTCCCTGCTTTCTTGAGGGAGATCAATACCTGTCTACAGGGAATCTACTGACAGCTATTAGGCGTAGCATTCACACTGGAAACAGGGGATTAAAGCTTTGGTTTGACTGGCCATTACACAAGAGCTGGGCTATTTGTTAGGGTTTAACAGCAACTTTCTGAAGCGACAATTAGCAGTTATGTTACCAGCTTAGTGTGATTTCATGAACTTGTCAGTAGTTTTGGGAATATCCTGATGCCTGTATTGCATTTTTGGAGCCACTTTATCTGAATGACTAACATTAGGCTTTATCAGATCAGATTAAATTGTGGTCAGCTAGATGAAAGACAACTTCTTACTATTTCTATAGCTTGAGGTCTCAATGTGTCATAGGATCTAGTAATTTCAATCTACATTTTTTATGCATACAGGTTCATTGTAGAAAAAAAAAAACGTCTCCCACAGTATTTTATGTGACTTAAACAAAAATGTTCTATCAGCAAACTAAAAACTTGTACAAACTTTGTATTGTTGGAATCATTTAGACATAAAAATCTGGATAATTCATTATTCTTCTATTGGAATGTTAAACCCCAAAAGACAACAAAGAAATTTTCCATCAAAAGTATTCTGTGGATGATGATTCTCTTTATTTTTAATGTAACTCTGGGCCAAAGGAAGAATGTAGCGGTCAGCTCAGTCCAAGGGTTCAGATTGAGGCAGAAGGTTTTGTTTCCTGCTCTGATATTATTGCCAAACCAGAAAATCTACCCAGACCTCTGTGAAAGCCAAGATTTCAAAACTGTGTTTTCTCTGGAATCTCAAGGCAATCTGCACAGTTATAATTTTCTTAATGTGTGTGTTTGTGAAATTTAATGTGGGCTCCCAGTGCCAAACAATGTAGTTCAGGAAGAACACGCCCTTCACGGACAGTGTGTGTGAGACAGACAAAGTCATGATCCAAAACAGCTGTAAGAGCGTTTACATCCCAACTCATCATGTTGCAGTAAGAAAATATTTAATGGATGAGACAGACCCAGGGGAATGACCTCAGAGTGCCTTACAGCAGACTCCAAGAACAAGGGCGCCTGTATAAAAGCTGACCTGAACTGAAAGAGGTTTATTTACATAACCAGAGTGTTTTGTTTTCATTTATACACTCGAACATACTGGAGTAGTGAACTATTGCTACAAAAGCGCTAAGAATGTAACACAATCTCAGGCTAATTGTATTATGACTGTCTGTATTGATGCATGAGCATAATAGGTTCTTGGGGTAAAGTAGAGGGAGAGTCTTAGAGCTCTTTGTGTAGTTCAGCTCTTTGGGTGTCTGAGACGATGGCCTTTGTGCGGTCATCTTCTGCCTCAGTCGACATGGACATCTGTGGTGCTCCTTCTTATGTCATGGTGAGAAAGATGTCTTCTGGATTCAAACATGGCAGAGACGGCCTGGGAGATGACACCTGTCCTCGAAGGCCAGTTACTGTCACCACACCAAGGGGCATGATCCATGACGTGATCTTGACATTGTCACAAAGCTGACTATCTCCCAGGAAGGTGTCTGATCACTGGGTCACCAAGTTCCTTGGACCTGATGAGAGGTAGATTTAGCGCAGCTTCTCTAGAAAACCAGAGACAACAAAACAATCAAAACATTAAAACTGATCCAAAATCATGTGCATAAATGTTATGTTTGAGATGTTATTCCATTGTTTTACAAGCCTAAGGGACATTCATCAGACAGCTTCACATCACAACAGGCAGTCTGAACTAATGATGACCAAATCTACTTATTTGTACCACTGCAGGCACAGTGTCAGTGTCTCTTATGGAGCTGAAGATTTTGGCTCAAATAAAACAAGGCTCTTTATAATCCTGCCACAGACTTAAGAAGCTGCCAAAAAAAAAAGTCACTCAAAGGGGCAAATTCCGATCTCGTTCTGTCAGAGCTCAAACAGGACTGAAAGGGGCTGTGACTGCAAAAACACAAGTTAAGAGTCATATTCAAAACATGTCTACAATCCTATCTTCTCATTAATTCAGCCACACACGAAGTGTGCTTTTGTATATGCAGCTGCAGGCTGTCATAATAAAACATTTCCTGTTATTTCTTCATTTCACTTTTTGCTTTCTTGCCCATCATTCAGCTCTGTATAATCCTTCAAATAATAGTGAAGACTTTGGCAGTATTTAGTCAAAATACTGCACTTGTAACTGGAGAGCTAGTTCCCTTTGTGCCACTTAGAACACAGTTTTACTGTTTTCAGCTTCTCCATCTGCCATGCTTTTGTGAACATGATATGTTGACAGAAGTTCAGTACAATCTTAGGCTCAAAGATGAACTGATTAAATTTTGGGGCTCAAAAAATGGTAATGGTGAGAATAAATCTTCAAAATAGTAATAGTACTAACTTAAAAGTATTTTCTTGCTGTGCAAATACTCAACTGTCTGACCTCTTTTACAGGCTCAGATACACACACCTGAACGCACCGTCAGTCAGTATGTAGCCCTGACCCTGTCCTCCAGCAGCGATGCCTGCCTTCAGCTCTCCCGCTCCTTTCCTCTGTGTGCTGCTGTGTGTGTCAGTGGCGCTCCAGCGCTCTGACTTGCGGCTGGCCTATGTGACCCACAACAGCTTTTTCTACTACTCATGCAGCCAGGACCCGCAGCCCTGCAGCACCTCCTCACTTGCAGACTGCAGGTGCAAGGACATCCAGCTCTCCGCACTGCACCGCCCTCAGTCGCACTCGTCTCCTGTCTTCAGGATGAGACGTTTGACCATTTGGTTCACGTCGCCGTCAAACACAGCTCGTCTGCTTAACAACTCAGAAGTGAGGCAACTCACGCTGATCCACTGCGGCCCCGGAGGATCGAAAGGGACATCGTCTTTGTCCCCAGATGGACATTTCGCAGTGCAGCACCTGGAGAGGCTAACATTGATTAACCTGCCGCAGAGGCCGTCCTATTCCTGTCCAGATGCCAACAAAGCAAAGAACTCAGACTTAGAGAACGGTGCTCACTTGGACATCAACAGATACAACAGGGACAGAGACACAAATCTGGACCTGATCCCAGATATAAAGAGAGATCCCTTGCCTTTGTCGTCATCCCAGGTGCAGGACATCTTCCTGGGCAGAGAGCTTGGAGCAGCTTATTACGAACAGGCCAGACTGGGCATCATCCACAGCTCTGTGCTGGAGTGGGGGTCAGAGGTCAAAGCGTACACAGTCCAAACACACATAGACAGCGATGGAACCCTGCCCTTCCCCGATCTCCACCTGCCAAAGTTACCAGAGACATCTGTCATATACGTCAGCTTCGTGTACTGACACAGGAGGACGAACTTCCTCACTGTTCAGGCATTTTAATAGTATGACTTCTGATTTAAATTTTACCTTAAGGATAATCCCTTTATCCTAATAAAATGGGAGAAAGTTGTCATTAGTTTACAGATTATGTTGACTTTAAAGACTGGCTCAGATTATTTGAAGGGGAAAACAAAAAACATTTGCTAAATTATTATAATCCTAAACCTATTTATAACTGACCAACACTGATTCCAAAACACGTTAGTATCTTTTCAGTCAGTATTAAATCAGAACTTCTTAGTTTCATGTTAAAGATGTTAAAAAGCTGTGAAAAAATTAACTATTGACTTTTCCTTTTAACACCACGTGTAGTTTTAAAACTGAACCACAAGATGGCAGCAGATATATTTGAGTCACAGAGGGAGAGCTGGAGCAAACAAGTTTTCTGAAGTAATCCTTAAATTTAACACACTCAACAAAAGTCTTTGGTTTGTGTGATGTTTATTGTGTAAATAGACTCTATTAATTAAGAGACTATTTATTTGTTTAAGAAAGGAATAATAAACACATTTATTTACACATCATTTGTGGCTTATGAGTTTAAATACTGACAAATTGGTTTCTGTATTTGTTCAACTTTAATCAAAATGTCAGGAAAAGACATTGCAAGAAATGTGTGTAAAAATAGAATAAATCTTTGCTTATACTGGACTAAATGTTACAATATACTGTACGTTTTAAAGTCAGGGTAAAGGTTGTGTTAATGTGGTCATTAGATTTTCCTCTTTGTCTCTGGGTGGATGTCTCTCTGGTCATTATGAAGCACAGCTGCATGTCAGCCTCCACACTGGAGCCGCATGTGTATGGTTACATTGGTAATGTGATAATGACTGCAGGCAGTCCCGCTTAAAGACGCTGTGTGTGCGCATACACGTGTGCCAGTGCGCGCTGACACCTGCTAGAGAGCCGCTGATTTGCATGATAAACGCGCGGCCCATCTTGTTAAGCGGCCTGTGAATACAAACTGATGCCGCCTGTTGATCCCGCACCTGAGAGGTCAGCGGCGCGCACACGGGGGGACCATTAGCGGAAGACTCGCAGCGCATCATCTCCACCACTTCAGATAAAACACCTCCAGTAAAACACAAATCATCTCCAAGTTAAGCGTGACACTCATGGTCTGAATGCTCACTGTAAATATTGGTGTCAAAAAAGAAAAGCTGGACGGTCCGAGACTAAACTGGATTGATTTTTGGGTGCTGTCTCCCTCCAACCGAACCACGCTGCCGCCGTCTCCTCACCGGCAGTTCAGCAGTAAAACATTTTTATAATCAGACGTTATTGTTCGCCGCCTCCTTGTGGGAGATGCGCCCATGTTCATTTTTTAAAAGGGCAAATCAGCCATAATTCAGTTTATAAACTGCAGCGCGCAGGGGAGAACTGCCTGGATGAATATTCATTAGAGCGCGCCCGAACTGCCACGCTCGGTGATTCATTAGGCATATGTAAATATCACTCACTTTAATTGCCCCTAAACTGACTCAACATAATGTTGTCATTAGCAAATTATTACTTATTTGTGATACTAATGGTACGGTATGGCGCGCAGAGCCCGAGCTCCACATATATGATTGCAATTACAGCTCTTTTTATTCACAGGACTGCGGGATCTGATGGATCTGTAGTCTGTGTGTGTGTGTGGCTAAAGTGCCAACAATTAATTTCCCTGACACATGCATGGAGAAACAGACTACACACACACAAAATGACCTGTAAATCAAACTTATTTCTTTCCCTCCTAAATTTAGATTAAGTATATATAGTAGCCTATAATAGTGTAATATAAGTTATAATAGAAATTTCAGTTTGTGCCACAAAACACTATATATTTGTTCATTCAGAGAAGGCAATAAGAAATGTTTTTCATATTCACTATAATTTTATTAGCCTATAGTTCTATAAAATGATTACAAACTGAATTTAAACAGTGTTATGAAAGAGGAATAATCAGTGTTTTGATATGAACAGATAATTATGTCAAAGTTTTACATGCCATCACTGTTGTGCCTAAACATATCCATAAGCTCTTCAATTCGACTTGCTGCATGTTAGGTCTAAAATAATATTCTGCTTGTTTTGTTGTTGTTTGTTCTTGTGTGGTCATCTTAATTTTGGGTCATTTACCTGAATCCTCTGACTGATACTGGGTGCTGTGCCACTTTTAATACATTCTGCCGGTGTATTTTAAAATAAA
This sequence comes from Parambassis ranga, assembly GCF_900634625.1. Taxonomy (NCBI): domain Eukaryota; kingdom Metazoa; phylum Chordata; class Actinopteri; family Ambassidae; genus Parambassis; species Parambassis ranga. Next base: position 10,614,575 of record NC_041035.1, read on the forward strand.
AACAGACTCCCTGCTTGTCACAGTGCACAACACGACTCAGTTTGGAGTTGTTTTATAGAGGCAGCAGCAGTTTGAAACAACAACCATGACAAAACAGGACCACAAAACAGAGGGAGAGACAAATAATGATGTGTGTGTGTGTGTCTGTGTGTGCGCACGCATCTGTGAGAGAGTGTGAGGGAGCTAATAAAGTAATGTGATGGATGATCTCCTTTCTCCCAGAGGGACCAGCACCATGTAAATTGGCCCACACAATGCATTATGGATAAGGCAGTTGAGATTATAGCTTGTTAATGTGTCCCTCCCTCGTCCCCTCCCTCTCCTCTCTCCCTCACTCCCCCCCCTTCTTGTATCTCCCTCTCTCTGCTTTGGCTCAGGCAGTGACATGGTCACCTCATTGTCGGGGCGCGTGGGTCTTTTAGCTGCAGATGGAGAGGGAGACTGTGAGGAAGTTTGTGTGTGTGTGTAAGACTCACATTATGGGGACAACAGTTTGTTCACTTAGTCACATCACGTGGACTCTCCTCCCATACGGGGAGAGCAGGGTTAAGATTTGGTGTTTGGCCACAGGATTGACATGCAGTTATCTTTAGTGGCAAAAACTGCTTCATTCTTGTGTGTGTGTGTGTGTGTGTGTGGGAGAGAGAGAGAGAGAGAGAGAGAGACCAGGCCAGCCACTGAGCAGCCAGCAGAGACAGTCTGTCAGCAGGGGCCAGGACTGTGGACATATGTCTCCTTCCTCCCTCACCCACCCTGCACCCCCTGTCAGTGCCAACCTCACAGTCCCCCTTTCTCCCACAATCTCCCCCACCCCTACCCCACTCTCTCTCTCTCTCTCTCTCTCTCCTCCACCTTACAAGCCTGTCCAGGGATCTGTCAGGCCATCTGTTGAAGCAAGGCCAGAGGAGCTGGTCTACAGGAAATGCTACTCTAGTGTTGCTCTCTCTCTGTGTGTAGCAGCCTGGGTTAGCTGTAGGTTGTGTGTCAGAAAGTGTAGCAGGTCTCTTATGTATTTGACCAAAAAAAAAGAAAAGAATATGAATGTTTAGTTTTGGGGGATTATTGTCATATGGCTGACAATAAAGGAAGTATAATAATATTATAAAAAATGTACAAATTAAATTAATATGAAAGAAAATGATGTTTGCAACTTTTTGCACATGGTGAGAAATGTCAGACGACATGTTTTCCTGTGAAAAATTAAGATATTAATAATGCTGTTTTTACCACAGTTGATATTATATTTTATGATATAATGTGTTAAATGTAATTAATGTGACCCAAAAAAACATTCTCGGTGCTAATAGAAAATGTAATACAGCTGTTTTTGTTCCAATATTACAAGCTAATGCTGTAAATAAAGACCACAGCCTCATGTTTGGAACACACACACACAAAAAAAAACAAATTAGGCACTGTAAAAAAATACAAGTTAATAAAAAGTTCAAAAATGGGTCTGTTCAGTCACCAGCTCTGGAAACTGACACACTGAACAACATATCTTAAGTCCCAATTTAAAGACAGATGAAGGCGCAATAATGTGTACCCAACTGGCTAACAACTTACAAAAGCAGCTGCACGGACTTTAACCAGTCCGATAAACAAGTGTCCAGAGCCGGCAGGAAAATGGTTGAATGATCCCACAGAGAGCTCCCGAACACCTGCATACACTCAGCTCACCAAAACAGCTGGTCTGATAAACGCTGGTGCGATGGTTTTCTTGATCTGGAGATCAGAGTTCTCAGCGATTCACTTGTGTAAACAGAGATATTTAAAATAGCTGAAAAAAAATTGAAATCAGTGTTATTTTGTTGAAATAAGATGTTTGATTGACAGGTATTTGGAGTGGAGCCACAGATTTGCCTTTATGATGTAATAATTTAAGGTGTAAGGTGTAAAAAACCTTCAAGTGACAGCAGGGCAAAGTTTCCAATATCCTAACTCATTTGTGATCTTGGCTCAGTGCATTTTCTCATTTGGGAAACTAAGCCAAGTAAGCCTAGCAAGGTCTGCTGTGTGTGTGTGTTGTGGTCGGACCCTCCGCGGGTGTGTGTGTGTATGTGGGTGGTTGCCTCCACTCATTAGAACGGGTCATCTCTCTCTCATGGAGAGTTTTCACGGCTGTGGAGCGGATTAGGAGTAGAGAGAAGGAGAGGAGAGATTACTGGGCAGGCTGGGTGGAGGAAGAAGGAGGGAACCACAACCTCAGAGCATTAGCATCTCCACTCCAAGCATTTGTTTTGTGGTGTGTGCCCGCGTGCACAGTGAGTACAAATGGAAGAACAAGTGAACGCTGGCAATTCATGACAAGTGGTCTTTAGAAGAGAGGAGAGAGGAGACGATGGGTTAAAGAGAGACTGTCCTAATGCAGTTATAATTGCATAAATTCTATTGGGTAAATCAGGAGAAAGAGGGAAGGCTGGCAAATATAGAAAGACAGACATGATGAGAATAACAATAAAATAACATCAAATTCACAAGTCAATAATGCATCATAATCATATTTGCTTTGGGGAATAATGACAACATACCACAGTTTTATCTGTGTGTTAGAGACACACCTGTCAACATGCCACCTCACCAAGAGACTGTAAAAAAAGTTGCAAAATCACAGCGTTAAAGTGTCATCATGTCCCATCTAACATTCATAATGAATTACTGCCATGACAGTCGGAGATGCTTTAACTGGAATATATGACTTCCTTTATGGATTTTCAGTTTACTTCACATCTCAGTGTGTGTCTGAATGGAGCCTGATGGTGATTAAGACACACAAAGTGAACCAAACATTAAACCACACAAACTTTCTCATTTACAATTAAAGTTTGAACTATGGTCTTTAACGGCTGTCTCGCTCATTCACATACACACACACACACACAGAAAACAACAACTGCCAGTTGGTCTTAAAGAGGCAAATTCCTCTGCAGCATTTTCTCAACATCGTAAAGCGTCTGCCGTTAAAGCGATGTTTTTTCAATCCGTCTGCTCTCCCTGACATTTCCAGATAACGCAGGCGTTGGGTTGATTTGGGGGAATTTGCACACCATATGCTGCTGTGTCAAACACCTACATTTAAACAGGCTATGGCTCTGCATTCCCTAATAGCAGCATCATCGGAGCTTGTTTATCTAATGTGCCTGTTAATGTTATTTATTGGGAGTCTGCCTGCTATCCAGTTCTTCCGTGCATGCTAAGGAGACAGACATAAGATATGCAAATGCTAACGTCGACTGAACTTGGTGGCAGTAAAACAGAACATTTGCATTTGATGTAGCACATAATAAACTGGTTATTAGCATTTTAAATGCGTCAAACAAACTTGAAAAATGTGGCCTGCGCTGGTGTGTGTGTTTTTTATTATTATTATTAGTGTGTGCAGTCAAAACACACATACTACACTTGTCACACGTGCCTTCGAACATGCACAGAAAAGTATGTGTGGGCTGACACACAGCTATAAAACTGCTGTACATGGGAGCAAACTGATGTCACAGGACAGATGAAGCTGAGCATTTAAATATGCAGGAGATTCATTACACTGAAGACGAGATGCTATGATTTCAGACTGATGAAGAGTCTGAGGGGACTGTATCTGTTGTGGTCAGAAGGCCTGCTGGTGATTCATGAGTGGGCCTCAGAAGTCTGTTGACCTTTGACCCCAGTCATTCAAACTAATTTTAATGGAAACATGGAAGAGCAATGAGAATCCTTCAATTTAGAGCATCCACTTTCTTCTGCCTAGTTCATGATGGTTATTATAACTAGTCTATTTGATGTTGAACAACCTCAGTAATCAGAAGCAAACTCTTAACAAACAATGAACATTTGTGCTTTATCTTTTTAGCAACAGTTGATGGGATACTACTGCAGTCTTTAAATGTTTCCATCTCCTCCTTTTTGACACACTGATATTTTACTTTTCACTAGAACGTCTCAGACTGTGTAAAAACAAGCACTGACTGCAGGAGGGCAGCTGTCTGAATTGGTTCTTCATTAGGAGTTAATGATGAAATAATTAACAGTAAGCAGACCTTACACATTGCTGTGGTCTTGTTTTCATGTGTGTGAATCTGCATGTTTACAACCCTGTTTGGATCCCCTTTATAATTAGGCAGCTGTCTTGAGATGGATGTCTGTCATGCACAAGACAGACCTGGAACTCTCCTCCTTACATGTAAGCCAACTCACCCACCCTCAGCCAGCTTAAATTCCACATGTTAATCTCTGCTTCTCTCCCTCTTTCTCTCAAACGCACACAAACATACTCGCTTTCATTCCCCGCTTGCAGAGACCCCTGCTTCATTTTCTGGTCATGTGCACCTATTGCGAGGGGGCGAAGCGGACACAAAGTGACACAGGGAAGCAGAATGGGGCGGAGAGGAGGCGAGGCTGGAGCCGCAGCCTGAAAGGAGGCAATAGGAGGTGTCTGATTGTCCTGAGCTGAAAGGGACAGTTAAAAGGAGAACCTTGTTGCAAAAGCTGGTGGGCCGGGCTGGAGGCTGGTTAAGTGCTGGTGGTGTGTGTGTGTGTAATTCTGTGAGTGTGTGTGTTTGTGTGAGTCTAATGAGGAGGGGGACAATGACTGATGACCGATGGGAAGATGATACTGGAGAGAATGATTAAAAAGGTTAAAGGAATAGTTTAACAGTTTGCAATGTGTGTGATATGACTTGAATCAGTCTGTTCAGGCTACAGATAGCACGAGGCTAACTTTACTACATTGGAGAGCAGAGCAGAATAGACAAGGCAACAAAAATTAAATAAGTAAATAATGCATTTAGTCAATAATATATCCTCCTGATAATGCTGATGCAGCTGCAAAAGTCAGTTTATTAAAGTAGTTTGTGGGATGGTGGGGCTACATGCAACACAACCAACTGTCATTCAGGAATTCGGGATTCAAGACCCCCTAACACTATGAGCTGTTCTGTTTTCACCCCATGTTAAGTTTCATTTTTGTCCTTGGTTCTTGATCTCTGTTGAAATGTTGAAATTGACATAAAAACTACAAGGTTAGGCATTAAAACAGTGTAAGATAGGGTTAAGATTATGTCAAAATACACAAATTTCTAACATAAAACACATGTTACATAGATAACCACTCCTGTCATGTGGTCCCTATCAGGACAAGTCCCCTCCTCCATGAACACATAGAGACCTACATATGTTCCAGTCCCTAAATATTGACCTCATGTGACATTTTGGACTTGACACTTCCTGGATTCACTACCACCTGCTGGTATGGAGACAGTTCTCATCCACAATAGAGGGGGGAACTGTAACATTTTAGAGACTTCAAGCCAAAAGTGAACACAGATAATAAGACATAGCATCAGAAGAAACAAACAAACAACTGTAGTAACCTGACACCTAGCATATCTAAATGTGCAGTTGGCATTTGCTGAGCATGAGTTATAGTTCAGTGTAACTATGACAGAAATCTTGTGCTTTAGTAGCAAAGTGAGGAACAAAACCAAATCATGACTTTTCACACAGCAGCAAAATGTTCCTGTTCTTAGAAAAAAACATCTTGATCAGTTGTGCACTGGGATGAAAACTGAGTGGTAGAAAACATTATTGCTTGTGTTTGATAAAACTCATCATCAACATGCTTCAGAGAGCTTTGAGATGCCAAATCTGTATCAGAGTGTGTTCAGACAGAGAGAAATAAGAAGATGAAGGTATGTTTCTTCATTACTGAAATGTTAATTTGACTTGTTTTTGCCTAATTAACGCCAGTGTCTTCCCAGAACAAAACAGCCCCACAAATATTAATTAGGACCTCAATATTCATGTCGGCGGAGATGGTTGTGAGGTCTGTAATTAACGAGATTTTAATCGTTTGATCAGCTCCTTAATTAAAGGCTTTCTCCAATTTGAAGGTTTGTTTACTTTTCACAAAACAGAAATCTTGATATTTGCTTTAACTTGGAATTTAACCACAGAAAAATGAGAAAGTGAAGAAAAAACAGGCTTTTAAAAGTTTGTTGAGGTGCAGGACATCTTTCATTTTACAAATTTTTGTTTTCTCGGATGTACCTTTGATGTACGCTTCACTCTGAGATCCTGAATCCTCGTGTTGCTGTCTTCCATCTGCCGTTGGAATGCTCCAGAGTTTGTGAGATCTTTCTGTGAAACTTCAAACTGTGGTTTGATGGTGTCTTTGATGGGTACAATGAAAGGACAGTTACACAAGCACTTGGCTTCACATACTCATCCAAGTGACTGAATAGCTCGAAGAGAAATCAGAGCTGAAATATTCAAGTAAAAAAAAAGTAAAAAAAAAAAATAACAATATTTGGGCATAGACAAAACTTAGATGGTAAAGTTTAAAAAACGTATTTATAGGTTGAAGGAAAATAAGGAGTCATGTCAGGCTGACTCTTAGCACTGATTCCATCCTTGTCAATTGACACTGTATGTCCCAGGACTATTACACCTGAAGCGCCTCCTATGAGAGAAACCATTTTGTACCAATTGTGTTGTATTGCTAAAAAAGTGAACAGCTCTAACATTTATTCTTATTGTTACTAATAATAAATGTCAACAGTACTGATTGTTAACAGAATGATACACCAGTGGAAAACAGGACCCCCCCCCCCCACTCTCTATCCATCATGGTACGGTCTGACACCCCTTACTACCAAACACAATGGAATCGCTCACTTCCTGTTTGACAATCTGGACCTTCAAACTGGTGAGAACATGGAGTGGAGCAAACACCTACATGTGCAGAAAGACTTGACACGATGCTAGGTTAGCAACTTAAACCATGTGCTTCTGTGTTCTATAATGCTAACTTAACTTAGCCACACAATGTTAAAACAAACAGTGCACCATGTTAGCCACCGTTGTTTGTTCATTCAGGGTTTCAGGCAGTCCTTACAGTACCATAAAAAGCAAGAAGTCATTACAAACAAAGCTTGTTTGTTTTCACTGTAATTGGTTTGTATTCAAAGAATTGAAGAAGTCTGCGTTTTGTGACAAAATCACTCGCTGGTGTTTGTTTGCGTTTAACACTGGAGTCTAATTCAGTTTTCCTCTCTCCTTATGACAGGACCTTAGGACAAATCCCTGGATCTTGCTGCCTCAAGCTCTTCAAATATTTGTTGAACAACAATTTTATCAGGTAATTGTGCCTTTATGTTTCCTTTTGCAGTGTTTTTTTAAACCAAAAATAACAGAACTTAAACGTTAAATCAAAATATGAATATAGAGGAATTTTTGGAGCTATCAAGTGGTCATTGAGGGAACTGCAGTTTTTGCCACTGTGTTTCTTTGGCCAAGAAGTTGCCATTTTAGGTCCTCATATTCAAGATAAGGAGAAAAGGAAGGCACTTAATCATTAAAGGCAAATAACCTTTAATGATCAAAAAGGAAGAATTTAATTATGTGTGAATAGTAATAGGTAATAATAATGCTAATTTTATTGTTTTGTTACTCTTTAAAAGCAACCTTCACCTCTGACCCTGAACTTAAGGCCCCCACCTTTAATCTCAGACACATTCAGCTGACACCGTTGTGTTTTAGTCTCTGGTGCTGACTTCACAACCTGCTGGAGCGAAGCGTCCATTCACTTTTTACTGCTCTTACATGGTTACACCATCCAAGAGGGAGAGGCGTCCTCCGATGTATTTCAACTTCAAACCTATGGGTGATTGTTTTTGAGGCTGTGAAATTTTGAACAATGTTAAAGCCTATCTGTGTGGCAGCTGCAGCTGCATGAGTTGTTCTCCTTCAGTATATTATAATTTCTACTACTGATGAGTTTGGTGGTGGACAGTCACTGTAGCCTCGGACTTACATCTGCTGATTCTGATTAAATTTAGGTAAAAATGATTCAGATACAACATTTCATGTCTAAAAAGTCAACATCACTGACAGTGTTTTGCAAAAATGCTCCTAATGAAGAAAATCCTTTTATTTACATGCTTTTAGATGGCAAAAAGTGTTTTGTGTTTTGAAAAGTGTTAAAAGATTTTGTTTCTGCTTTGTTTCTGCTGCTATATGACAGTTTGAGGAGCTTTGCTTGTAATTTGAATGTCATTATAAAAGTTAACATCAAAAATGAGTCCAAAGATTTAAGGTTGAATGAGTTAAAAAAAACTGCAGATCACTGATCTAAATTACAAAAATAAAACAGTCTGCTAGTATTAGGTTGTCTTACTCCTCAAAGATTTAACTTTGCAGGTTCTTGCAGTGTGGCTCCAGAGCTCCCTGTTAATTTACTGGCAAAAGTCAGCAATAATCTGTCATTTGTTGAACTCTAGAACTGCTTTTCAACCCATAAACCATAGTTAGAAATGTATCATCTGATTGCACAGATTGATGGTAGATTTGTTGTCTGCCGTGGTCTTTTGGGTGAAAGTGCAAACATTTGAGCACAAAAAGATAAAAACACACACACGCAGTCTAAAAATAATGCATGTGTTACTCTAAAAACTGTCAAGGATTCACAGATGCTGAAAAGAAGTTGATGATTACAATCAAGTTTTGACCCGGTGATTTTTGTTTTGTAACTGTTCTTTTGCTGCCAGGAAAACTGATGTGAGAGGACAGGGAGACGTTTGTGAGAGAGAGGAAGACAAAAAAAGAGACAAACAAGCAGAGCCAGCAACCAGAGAGAGTGTGAGAGCAGGAGAGATAAAAAAGATACTAACAGAGGAATGAAAGGAGAGCGAGGAGCTTACGCAGTGAAAAGAGCACATTATGGGCGACCTGCTGCGACAGTAGTGAGGGGGAATGGTGAATAACTGCCTCCATTTAGGCCAGTGTCCTGGTGGTGTGGAGCTGGAGGCCTCCGGTGGACACACACACTCAAATACACCAAAATACATAAGCAATAGAAAGCCCTTTGAAACGCATGTGTTCCTGCACAAATTGATACCTGACACACACACACACACTCCTCTGTCCCTCTCATTCACACATTTCTCCACATTGGCCGGATTAGGAACACTTTCTCTTGGGTGTGCGAGGCTGCCCCACACACAAAGAAACACTTGGGGACAGGATTAGTAGGCTTACAGCGGATTCACATATGTCCAGTTCAAGCAATTGGTATTCAAAGCTTTACACTTTCAAATGCCACCAAGAGAGAGCAAAGCCGACCAGCGCTTTTCTTTGCATTGGCAGCACCTTTATGAGAAGGGCTCTTTTGCTGGGCCAACAATGAAGCTGTGAATACACATTTTTACTGTTCTACCAGGGGGATCTATCTCACAGAGCACCGAGCAGAGTTTGAGACAGACTTTATTATCCGGGTTTGAAGTGCTGGCTGGCTGGGTGGCTCGGTGAGGGTGCACACGGACATGCAGGCAGGCAGACAGACAGATGGATGGATGGAGGGATGAGAGGTGGTGGTGGTGGTGGTGGTGGTGGTGGTCAGAGGAAGAGTACTTCCACATGTTATTGTTGGTGTTCCTCCACTCCACCTCGACAAAACAGATCTGGAGTAGACTCTTCAGAGTGGAGAGAGTGCTCTCAGCAGCTCAATGTACACAATGCTGACTCAATCTGGAGCATTCACAATGATATTTAAATACAGATTTAATATACTTTTAAAGATTAGCCAGTTGTTGTGTCTTGAGTAAATGTATGTTTTTGTTCCAAAGGTTAGGTATTTGTGTTACAGTTCTTGATTAGCTGTACTCTATATCTTTTTTTTTTCCATCTTCTTTTTGCCCTTTAAATAACTGTGATTATGGTGGAACATGAATGCAGTGTGTCACTATTCTGAGTTTAAAATTGAATTTAGTCCAAAATTACATGAAAACGGAAACTTGTTTTTGAAACTGAAAAAATATTTAAATAAAATAATTTGGAATAATAACGATAATAAAACTAATAACGATGATGGTTATTATTATTATCCAGTAATATTTCGTTAAACTCCGACGCCCACATGCTGCCATATGGCCAGCAGAATGCCGAGCGTCCTCTCTCCCAGCGGAGGCCCGTCTCCCCTGCAGCCGCTGCAGGAGCCGCTGAGTGGGGAATCCTTCCTCCTCATTTCCACAGGCAACCACCGCCTTTGGTTTAAAATTTGACCGAGAGTGAGTGCAGCGTGAAGTTTTTTAAGAGAACGCGGTCCAGCTTCTTCTCTTCGATCAAACATCTGGTTAATCAAATTTTGAATATTTTTCACGTTATTATAAAGAAAGATTTTTGTGCGTAAACTACGCAGCACACAGTGCACGTCATAGCCTAATTTGGAAAAACAACTTCCCCCATATGATTACTATTTTGTTTTTTAAAAAAACGCATAAAATATGCAATTTTTGTGTCAGAGAACAACAACTTTTGATCTACCAGAGGAGGACAGAGGAGAGCAGAGGCGCGCTGTGCCCCCCAACAGCGTCCTGACAATGGCAGTGAATGGATGCGCACCGCGGTCACTGGGACAGTCAAAGCATACCGCCCCCTTTCTAACTGGCACGTCATCCTCCTAACTAGGCGTTATGAATAGGAAAGCCGCTTTTGTCTGTCCGCATGTATAAATACCCACTATCAGTGTCCTCCTCACCGCAGAGTCACAGAGACACACGGAGAGAGAAAGTGGTCACCGATGTGATTAGAAGGACAGAAGCGCGGGACAGGAGGGATCCAGGCAACATCAGGTGACCAGAGTGACTAAAAGCTCCGGAAAGAGGCAGAGCGTAGGAGAGAGAGTGAAAGTGAGAGAGAGGGAGGAAGCCAGCAGCGACCTCCTACCCAACAACCTCGGAAGCAAACCCATAAAATGAATTCAGATTCCAGCCCGAGCAGCAGAGCCTCCTCCCCGGACATGGACAGCATGTTTCTTCGAGACCACAACGTGCACCACCATCATCACCACCACCACGTCGGCTCCTCCGTGTCCTCCTCCACGCAGAGCGGCCAGAAGATAAGCGGCGGTGATCACCTGCGCTCTGGTGACCCCAAGGCAATGTCTGTGGGAAGCAGCAGCAGCAACAAGTACAAGATGAAGAAGCAAGTCACCGAGGAGGAAATGTACCAGCTCCGTCTGAAGATCAACGGCCGGGAGCGGAAGCGCATGCACGACCTCAACCTGGCCATGGACGGCCTGCGCGAGGTGATGCCTTACGCACACGGCCCCTCGGTGCGGAAGTTGTCCAAGATCGCCACGCTGCTTCTAGCCAGGAACTACATCCTGATGCTCACCAGCTCCTTGGACGAGATGAAGCGGCTGGTGGGAGAGATTTATGGAGGGCAGCACTCGGCATTCCACTGTGGCACCGTGGCGCACGCTGCTGGCCCCGGTGGACACTCCGGTGGTCCCGCTGCTGCAGCCGCTGCCGCAGCAGCAGCCGCCGCCGCGCACCAGGTGCACCCTCTCCTCGGGAGCGCGCTGTCCTCCTCCACGTCCTCCACATTGTCGAGCGCGCTGCCAGGGCTCACGTCCATCAGAGCTCCCCACTCCCTGATGAAGGGTTCCCCGTCTGCGCCCCCGGCCTTGCAGCTGGGTTCCGGCTTCCAGCACTGGGCCGGACTGCCGTGTCCCTGCACCATCTGCCAGGTGCCTCCTCCTCCACACATTCCCATCACCTCCACCGGCCTAACGAGACTCTCAGGGGAGGGGAAGGACGGGATGAAATGATGCCCGGTGTCCGACAGACTGTGATGATGTTTGTAAATAGAGAATTCAGGGCATGAGGGTGAATTGGCCTCATTGATGCATGTTGTTGTGTAGTCTGTTTTCTTGATTGCTGTATGAGAAAAACGTTATTTTCCTCCTTGTAACAAGGACTTTTAAAGAAGTTAATTTTGCCATTTGAAGGTAAAAAAAAAGTTGTGTCATGCAACAAGATGCCACGTTCCTCCCGTGTTTGTCTTTACAGTGCGAAAGGTGAAGGAGGCTGCATGAACATTTTGATTTAATTTTAAACTTTTTCAAATCATTTTGTGAAAACGAAGAATGCTCTTTGTGCCTTGTACCAAGGATTAAAAAAAACTTGAGTTCTAAATGAAAACGTTGACAATATGTGTGTGTTTGGCTTAAAGGAATCTGCCACAGTGCAGATTTATTTTGAATCATTTGACTTTTATCACTGTGTGGCTCTTTGTATGTCTATTGTGCTCTGAAGTTCTTTCTTTTTTTATTTTTGCATGAAAGTAACGGTCACAGCATGGTTGTTTTTGCTGAACTGAATTTGTTATGCCCAGAGACCCCCGTGTCTTTATTTTTGTACATTGTTGATGACTGATAAAAAAATATTTATTATCACCCAGCGTCCCTGGATGAAATTTCAATAAAACTGGAATTATAAATAACATGTACAGTCTTTCTCTTCCTTTTTTAAAATATTCACTGGAAACTCTGAAACAATTTACTATGTCAGTTTTAGTTTTCTGTCCTGTCAAGTTTAAAACATTTTCATTAGATTAATTGTGCATTTTAAGCTTTTATTTTCATAGAATTAAACCATTCTAACGTTTATCCAAGATGCATGTCATTCTCACACATTTCACCTATTTAAGTATTTAATTTATTATTTTATTATAAATTTTTTTTAAGCATTTTTTTTGCGTAATGCTTCAAAAGTAAAGCCAGGCCTCAGTTAAAACACCTGGACGCATTTACATAAACACGTTTCTGGGTCATTTTTATTATTATTATTTTAAATGAAAGGAAAGAAAGTGCAGATATAATTAACCCAAGAATTGCTCAAATATTATAAATTGACATGTTTAATTTTAACAAAAAAAACAGCCAGTTAATTAAAAATACAATTTTAAACATTTAAAGTGTTGTGCATTTTAAAAACAACATGTTTGATCAGTTCTAATATGAAACTCAAAGCTTCTTCGTCACCAAGTTCACATATGTTATTAAATTGCGTCCTCTGCTTTTACAGGCCTCATGTTTCACTAAAACATCCCCTCATGACACGGATATTATTCAGCAAACACGAGCAGCTAACACACACACACACACACACACGTTTAAAAAGCAGGAGAGGAGGCTGAAATGAGGGACGGGGCTGCAGCCTAATGGAGCCCAGCTGAATTGATCCCGGTAGCAGCTCAGAAGGTGATCCGCCTCGGGGAGCGCAGAGCGGTTTGTCCGCCCGGGGTCCCTTGGGTGTTTTCCTCCGTCTCATCTTTGCAGCGACAGAATGTATGTTTGTGGAGATTACAAGTTAATTGTTCATGGGGGACCAAGAGGAGAAAATCACATCACAGAAAGGAGTCGGGATTACAGGCTGCTAAATGTAGAAGATTATACATTCAGACCCCCTCCGCGGCCACCGCGCATGCAAATGAGTTTGTGGATTAAAAATAAAATAAAGACGGAGAAAAAGGAGAGAAGAAGCCCCCTTTTGTAGCTTATTTGGAGGGAAGAAAACACAAGTTCCGTAGCTAAGTTGAGAGAGTGAAAGAGTTCATTTTACACTTCTTCTTCTTTGTCTTTAGGAATGAGTCTAGCCTGTGTGTCCCTCGCACGCTGCCAGATGGGATGTAAATAGCTGGGTAGCTGCAATGGCCTTTTAACCACACAACACTGAGGAGGATGTTGTCAAGGGAAGCTGGCGGTTTGCGAGTTAATAGTCATGAGTTGGGGTAATTACTTAAGGTTTATTATGCTGTGGTTTCAAAGGAAATGGACTCTTCAATGGGCCGAGAAATACTTCTTAATTCTGGCTAATTAGGAGCTGAGTAAAGCTGAGACAACTGCTGCCGCTACCAGGCTTATAGAGGGAGATCATTTGTAAGTAAGACACAAAAAATAATGCACAAGACAGATGCAAATCATCTAGCTGAATGTTAAATAGATGAATGTAAAGCACTGTTTTTATTTGTAAATGCCACAGGCCTCTGAGATTTTTTTAAATCCTGTAAATAAAGTGAAAGTGAAATACAGGTTTTCTTTCAGTGTTTTTCCTCCTGGCAGGGTTCACCATCATGATCCTCATCAGACTCTGAGATTCTGAGGCAGGCCAAGAGAGACAGTATAGAAAGACATAACATTTTAATATGTTGAAATTGAAATAAAGAAGCAGGTGTAGAAAAGTGAGGCAGAGAGCTGTGAAATCAATAAAGTTTTGAGTAAAAAAATAAAGTGTCAAAAAAGCTGCAGAACTTGTGCAGCACAGGTGTTAAATATCCCAAAAAATATTGTAGATATTAGAAAACATTTTTGCTGTGAAAAGTATTGAGAACAAAGAAACTCAAACTCAAACCCTTAGATGATCAAAAACATCCTACATCACATGTGTGTTTCTATATGTGAACGGACGTGTAATGTCTACAGAAATGCTGTGTTTGGTTGGCAGGCCGGCCGCTGACACCTCTTTTCATGCTGTTTGACAAACGGCTGCTCCTCCACAGAGCACACACCTGTTACTGAGCCACTCGAGGTTTATCACTTACTAACTGCATTGTGTGACACACTGACGGGCCTTGTTTTGTTTTGTCCACTCTTGGACACAAATGCTAACAAGGCAACTTTGATCGCCCCAGTAACCAAAAAAAAAACTTCAAGTCTGCAAAGTTAAATTTCCATTTATGATATTAAAACACACTCACAGCTGCTACTGTTATACATCCCTGTTCCATATATGGAAGCAGTCAGGATGTTTGTTTTATTTACCTCTCTGTTTTGTTTTGGTGTGAGTTCTGAAGATGTCAGTGTTCTCTCCAAGTATAGATGAAGTAGAAGGAAATGGCACTTGCATTGTGGTGCTTAAAGGGCCACTCAGGACTGTGCAGGTCCTGCTTGTGTGGAAGCGCGTGAATGGTGAAGTGGTCTGCTGGTTTGTTTACCCTCTGTCAATGAGCGGCTGCAGGGCCAGAGCCGGAGGGCAGCAGTTGAAAATAAATTTCAGTTGAATAAGGGGCAGCAGCCGCATCAGCCGAGCTGCTGCTAGAACAAAAGCAGTTGTGGGGATAAGTTATTGACCGGGCTGACAGCCTGAACGAGGCTGATTATAACCGCCTGGTCATGCTCTATGAGTGTGTGATCGTCATAGTCAGTGAAGCAGGTGCAAAGGCCATTCCCTCTCTGAGTCTACCTCTCTCTCTCTCTCTCTCTCTGCCCTGGGGGAAGCCCTGAGGGCCCTCTGCCCTCATGTCCTCAGTTGATTCTGCAGACTAATGTTTAACCCATACTGCCAAAACAGAAAGCATATTTCCATCATAAGAGCGCTCTGCCATCGCCATTAGCGACTCAGCTCATTTGCATGTTAATTGTGCAGTTAGAGGAGCGGTGTTGACACTTTCCTTTGTCCGTGCAGGGTGCAGGAAAGTGAGAGGATGGAGCTGCAGAGTGATATCTGTGTGTTATTGTTTCAGGCTGGTTGTGTCATCTGTTAGAGGACAGTCAAACACAGTGTAGGATAAATTAAGTTGGTGTTCATTATACTGAAAAGTTCTCCTATATGTGAAAATCAAAAACAACATGTACTCATATTGTGAAAGTAAATAATATATGTCTTAGCTCAGCTTCGTTGTCGGGCTGTTTTACTTTCCATCTCTTCTCCCTTGTTGTTGTGCTGACCATTTTATTGCTTCTGCTGGATTTCTGTTTTTTGTAGTCTTTTGTTACCTATAAATTTAATGACAAGTGACCCACCAAGGTGTGCTGTTTAAATCACAATGGGCTCTTACACTGGTTGTTGACACTGCATTGGGCCCGTAACACCAACCTCCACCATCCTATGAGATCAGCACCGCAGAGAGAGCAAACTGCAGTCTGCTCCCTCTGAAATGTCACTTTTAGTTTTTAAAGCTAAGTTATCAGCTTATGTTTTCAACACTTTTTGGGCAGTGCTGTATTTATATAAAATATTTTAGAAATACTGAAATAAAGCAGCTCAAACTCACAGTTGACCTCTATGTTTAAATGCAGCGTAAATGTCAGTAACAGCCTAATGATATAATATAACTTAACTGTAAATTATTTTATGAGAGTGAAGAATCCAGAAAAATTAAAACAGATGGAAGTAACATTACAACGCTGTCAGAACTATTGTGCTCACTGTAAAGAGCAGCAGTTCATGTTCATTGTGCTGTGGCTAAGTTTACATAAGTCTAGTAAATAATCTTGTAATCGTTATCAATATTATCAATTGTTAGAACACAATAAAAAAAATCTACTTAACACTGTACATGCTGTGTTTACACACACACACACACACACACACACACACACACGTTCACTTGTCCACACACCAGCCTGTTTTGGTGTGAATTTTGTGTGATAAATACAGATTCAGCCAGACAGAAAGTGTGTGTGCGTGTGTGTGTCAGTAGTAATATCCTCCTACAGTGACTGACAGATGGCGTTCAGTGTTTGGCCGTAAATGTGCTCTCTGAGTGTTTGTCTGCGTGCCAGTCGCCTGTAGTTTGGAGACTCCCCGTGAGAGTCTAACTGTCCTGACACTGCTCAAAACCAACTGTCCTTGATTGTCAACCATGGATGAACCGCAGCGTGTGTGTGTGTGTATATATATGTAAGTGTGGGCGGGTGTGTATGCAATGGCCTTCTGGAAAGAAGAGCGGAGCAGGCCAGGGGAGCAGATGTTAATGGGAGAAATATATCTATCTAAATCTCTGGCCACCACATGCTTCAAATCTGCCCAGAGGAACGAGTCTCTCAGCACGACGACACAGGGAAACAGAGCAGGAGGTTTTTTTTGTCTAAAATATAGGAGTCATTTGTGTGTGTGTGTGAGTGTGTGTGCCAGCTCTGGGCCTGGCACAGTGCTGGGTGACAGTCCCCTCTCAGCGGGGAGAGTCGGGCGACAAAGTGAAACATGGTCGTGAAGAGAGCGAGCCACGACTGAAGCCAAGAACAGACAACAACAAATAGAGAGATCAGACTACCTCTTTGTACAGCCCAGTCCAAAATGAAATAAAAATGTGTTTGATAATGTTCCTCCGCTGAAAACAACATAAAAACAAGGGGCAGAAAAAGTTTTAAAATGAGTTTACATTTTTTTAACGACTTTGAAGGCCACATGATGTCCTTCTGCGAATGTTTTGAGTTGTTTCTCATGGTTAAAGATGACAGTTCTCACTTTGTCTGCCATGAAATCCCTTCCAATGTGGACACATTCAAACTGCCTGGGGCCTGCCTAGTAAGTTTAGCCAAGCGGCAGAAAAAAATATTCTTGTTGACAGTGATCAGGAGATTGACCTTTGACCTCCAAATTCTCCTTCATCCATGCTGCCATAACAGTTTAAAACGATGTTCATCCAGGTCATTTTCATTCAGAAGGTTGAAGCGAGGCAAGTGGACTTTTTTTGGGATTTTCTTGAAGACGTTTCCCTGCTCATCTAAGCAGATCCCTGAGTTCTGTTTGGTGTGGAAACAGGTTTATATGTGGTGGAGGACCTCAGTGGATGGGTCTGTGAGAAACGGTTTAAAACCAAATATGACTAAGGCGTTTAGGCCAGGCAGGTTCACTGAGAGTGTGGAGTACATGCAGGGAAGGAGGGAGGCATGTTATTTTTACAGGATTTCAGCACCTCCCCATGATGCAGATTTTTTTTGCTCCTTTTTTAAGCCCATACGTTTTTTTGTTTTTGTTGTTGTTTTTTTGGAATGTAAACAGCATTTCAGGAAATTTAAGTAGAAGCTAAAATATGTATTTCATTGTCTATTTCCTCATAAAACATTTTTTTTTAAATTCATGTACAAAAAAGAATACGCTTTCTTTTTTCTGAAAGAACAGGGATCCAAACAGGCCTTTGGGAATTTTTCTAACATCTCTGTTGTTGGCAGCATTGTAAAGGCACACATTACACCCCTCCAACTCGACGTACGTGGCTTGGCTTAGGCCCACATTTACACCCTACAGCCAGTCTGACCTCTCTATCAGTTGGCAGCAGAAGTAGCATATACATTACACCTCTCCACTCTCACTGAATAGATGTGAGGTGAATCTGAGACTGAGACTGTTAAGCTCTCTCTGAAGGTTTCAAACCTTTTCATTACATTTCCTCAGGTCTGTCTCTGACTGTGTGATCTGGCAGCGCCGTTAACCCAGGCGTTAGCCCGCTTCCTAACCCTCTCTCTGTGAGCTGGCGGTGATGTTAAAGCAGACATTAGCCTCCTCCCTCTGGCCTGGATTCAGCTGGCACACTCGGACCTCATTGACGGTGCTGCCAGGCGGACACTCGTCACAGTTGGTGATTTTGATCAATATCAACGTTAACAACACACAGGCAGCTTGTTGGAGAGCAAACAAACATGTAAATAATGCATCAACACATTCTGATGTCCTGGATGAAGCTCTTCTTCTTCTTCTTGGAGGGGGCAAAGACAGACGCATCAGTGCATCTAATTTGTGTGTTTCCAGAAGTCTTTGATTGTCTCTTTAACTGAAATTTGCCTGTAGTAGCTATTAAAAGGTGCAAGTTGTAAATAGGTGATTTTCTGTGTGAGGGGATGCTGTTATTTTTGTTAACTCTCTCAAAGAGAGTGAAGCTACTTTTATCATGATGTGCTTTAATTGCAATATTTGTGTTAGCCAGCTTAAAGGGTAATTAAATCAATTTACAAATAGAGTAACAGGTATGCATAAAACAAGCAATTTTCTGTTTTACAGAGCAAATAATGAGCTCTGAGGTCAATTCACATATTACCTACAAACAAGCTCAGAGTTGATGTAAACACAACACCATAAGTATTAACTGAGCTGACGGTGGATGGAAACAGAAGTCTGTTGCTAAGTAACCTCCTATAGCATCTAAACTGGAGTCAGATATGATCCAGTTTAATGTTAAAGGACGGTTTGCATCAGCTGGTTACTTGTTTGTTTAAATTCTAGCATGAACCCCCTTTCACAGTGTAGTCCAGGTAAAAGCTCCTAAAACCACAACATGTTTCTGAGCTTTTATTGTAAAGCTATTATCTAGTGTTCAGTTGTTTCTGTGTGTACACAATTATCTCACAGTGAACACAGCTACAGCAGCTGATCTTGGCATGGCTGGGCCAAGATCAGTGAAACGCACGAGGAAGGCACAGCTCTAATTATAAACAGGCATTATCATGGGTGTGAAACCAGAAGTGACAGCATTGGTGGACAGCGAGGCACTCACACACACACAATGTCTGTATGGGCCAGAGTCATCATATGGACAAATCACAACAGCTCTGGCTCAGTAATGTCTGGCAGATGTTAACGCTTTGTGCTTAATGACTCCCTTGAGACCTCACCCAATCAGACAGGACACAGTGATACACAGGGGAGCAGAGTGTGAACTGTGTGTCTGTGTGTGCACATGCTGCAGTAGAAAGTGTGTATTGTCAAAACAATGATCTTATAATTCCTACATGTCCGCAAACCGTGTTGAACATCTGTAATATTTTAATCTTTTGTGTTACTAGTTAATCTGCAGTTTCAGATAAACTGTTTTGTCTGTGTGAGTTTGTGTGTATGTGTAACAGGGAGAGAGAGGAACCCTTCTGCTACCAGAGACTCATTTCATGCATGAGTACTGCGTATTTTGTAGGAAAGACTAGATTTATACTGCACATCATAGTAAAGTTTTGCAAAAATAACGTGCTTAAACCAAAGTGAGACAACACATTCGCAAAATTTTCTCAAAATTAGTTTGTGTAAATGCCTGTTTGTTTAGTTGTCACAGCAGTCTTTGCAGCTATATAGCAACACATAAAGAATTACCTGAATTTTTGACTATTAATTTGATCAATATGTATAATAGATGTGATAAAACTCCTGATGCAGAAGTCAGTGTCGTTTTGTGCAGCCATCTTTCTCTCAAGCACATAATGTCATGAAAGCAGCAGTGCTCTGATTTGCTATATTGAAAATGTCAGCAGCAGCAGATGCTGTGCTAATAGCCACTGGATGCTGCACTGGAATCTAGCAGCTGGTAACCATGACACTACCACCAGGGAGAAACGCCAAGCCATCCAGAACCATCCCCCATCCACGATCGGATCGCAGTGTGACAGTTTTGTGGTGTATGAACTTCAGTTTACTGTTCAGACTGAATGAACAGTTATAGATTAGGAAAGAGGCTGAAGTGCCAGATATCCAGTTAATTCTTCTTCTTTGGTATTTACACTTTCAGATTAGTTTCATTTTTAAACTTTCAACTTTCTGACAGTAATAATCGGCATTATAAACACAGTGAATTCTTTCAAATGGAACTGACAACCCGCTTTTCAAATGTCTTTGGCTGGTAGAATATCACCACTGTAATCACTGTATCATGCCCAAAAAGAGTGGTTTAAAGTCCTGATCAAAAACACCCACACATGACCACTATCACTTTCTGATGCCCCACCAAGAGCTGTCACTCACTCCACACTCCACCCCCATGTTCATCCCTTTCTCTGCCTGTCTGTCAAACAGGAAGAGTTCCTTTCGCTCCCTCCATCTGTTATCATCTCCTCTTCTCCAGCAGTGCTTGGGGGGTTGGTGGGGGCCGTCCACGGGCTGGTCATCCCGTTAGAGGCCTATTAACAGTCCCTGGGCTCTCTGCTGGGGCCTACTGGAGAGAAATCCATATCAATACCTGTCTGTTATGCCTCCAACCGCTAGACACAGCCAGGCTGCCGGGCTGGCACAGACAGCACTGCATAGGCCTCCTGTCGAGACACAGAGAGGATGAGGGGTTTCAATGCGAGTGTGGCACTTGAGTGCGGACCTCCTGTCAGTCCTCCTGTTGCACTGATGGACCTGAGCAGACAATGGCGTGTTTGAAAAGGCACACTTCCTAGTCCCGTTGGTGTCTTTAATGCCATCAGTTGTCTCTTTGGATCACATCTGGCCTGCAGAGCTTACAGCATGCAACTTCCTCCAACAAGCAAGTGGGCCAAGGGAAAAAAAATGTAGTGATTCAGTATCACAGGCCAAAATCTGACTGACTTACGATGTTTCCTTTTACTACTTTCACCAATTTCTCCATTCTCCATTCACTTCTTTCCTTTTTTGTGTTTTAATCTTTTTTTCTATTTGTTTTAATCCCTACCATTTACAAGCCTCCTAATCGAGACACTGGGCCCAATCAGAGCTTTTCTCCTTCTAATCTGTCATATCAATAGGAAGTTTAAAACAAACATGCCGTGTGCATCCATCTGTCTTGATGTTAGCAGAGAATAGAGGTCTGTTTCCTCATTAGCAGCTTATTAACAAACCCCGGCCCAGCAGAGAGCACTCTCTCTGGAGGACAGGGGCCCGGGGGGAGGGCATTCGAATGGCAGAAAGGGCTTTGTTTCTGGGTCTAGCCTCCCCAGACCAGCCCCCTGTCCGGCGCTGCCCAGGGGAGGCTGTGTTATGCATGGAGCGGGATAAGGAGAGCCAGAGGAGAGGGGACGGAGAGAGGAGGAGAAGGAAGGATGGAGAGGGAGAAAGAGAGTTAACTGGAGGTCATCCATCAAACCTGCTGTCAATTTTCTCACCCCCTGCAGAGACATAGAGAGAAGGCAAGATTAAATACTGGCTAAATTAAATTAGGTTCTTATTTGACACAGGATTTGATAACAATCACCAAACAGAATAAACCTCCAGTTTGATTTCTCCCACATTAAGGTTAATGTATATATCTGTATTTATTAGCACATAAAAAAATCTAATCTTATCTAATGAATAATGGTAGGAGTTAAAAATACTGGGGAAGAACAGTAAAGTTGGTGGTGGAACTTTTACTATTATCACACCTTTTGTCAAGAAAACCCATAAGATGATCTGCCGAACTCAAATGTACCTGAGTTTACAAACCTTGAACCCTCCTGTGCTCATTTGACTGTGTTGTATTGGAACTTTGCAGCCAAAAGTTGGACTCATGAAATGTGTATAATGTTGTGGGAGAATGAGTTATACCCTGAAGAGCCATTATAAGTCTCTGTGGGAGGCTTCAACTGTCGTCATGTTGGCAGCATCACAGTCCACCTGAACTCCAAATACAGCCAAAGAGGTGTAGCAAGAGTGGAGCTCAGGCTTCATGTCTCAGCTCTGTAGTTTTTTAAAGATTTAAATCAAATCAGTTCTTTTAAATAGGGCTTATGTGCTGATCCTCAGATTCATATTTATCATTTAAAGATAGAGACAAGCAATTAACACAGTTAGACCTTTGCAAATGCGTTCTCCTTGTCATTAATTTACATTTCCAAACACAATAATAATGTATTAATGTATTTGTTTACTTGTTGAACACTGTGACTACTTTAATAAGTGAAAAAGTGCATCTTTGTACTGATATTTGTCAACAACACATCTGCTCTGTGTGTGTTCGTGCCAGCACAGACATGTGTTGACCTCTGGACCGTGTGGGTCTCCAGGTATTTGTTGGGTTTGTACTGTCAATCAGGACCTCTGGGTTCAGGTCTCTGTTGATCACACCCATACAGCTACCATCTGTCAAGCGAGCCATACTGTACCACACGCACACACACACTGATGAATATGTACAATACGACAACAGACACTCACTCAAAAGCACACAGGAGCGCATATGTTCATACACACAAACAAATTCAAGTTTAGAAGCGCACACAGGCAGCTTCCCAAGACACACGCATTTTAACAAGGGATGCACCATATTCCACTAGTTAACCGTCTAATTATACAGTCGTCCTCATATTTACAGTATTGTAGAAGTGAAAGGCAGATGACACAAGCTGGCAGTTTCCTCACCATGCTTTACTGGGCCCTGTGAGGCAGCTGGTTAGCAGAGGGCCTGAGTAGGAGGAGGGAGCTGGCAACAGCTGTTGGAATGAATGTGAGTAGTTAAACACACGTCCTCCAGAGGCTCCATGTTTGCAATGATCACCTGAAGCTTTTTATGTTGCCGCTCGATGAAGAAAATAAGATGAAAAGCAGAGCTGGGGGAGTAAACAACTTATACAGTTTTAAAAAACAACAGATTTAACGACAGAAAAATCTACATTTAATGTCTGATTTGATGTACAACTGAAGAGAAACTGCTGATTTTGAAGCATCAATAGGGAATGTGTTTATTTACTGTAAATGAAGAACATCTCCATTCTGTCCTTGCAGCCTGCTCTTAGGGCTTCTCATTAATTTGTCAGCAAAGGTCCACTGGGTGAGCTGCGTCTTAAACTACAGATTGTACTCCAGAACTTTTTGCATGCTCCTCTCACACCTCATAGGTTAAAGTTACAGGAACACTCTGGGCCTCACACAGACAGGGGAGTGCTGACCGAACAGAAACAAAGCCAGTGCTGAAACTGATACAGCACACTGTGGGAGTGACAATGACTGTGCTTTATTACAGCTACGGTACTCTGTTTAAGAAGACCAATGCATTCTGGTTTTCTTAGTCAGATGTTAAAATGTATTTTATTATTCAGGGTAAATATTTTTAGAAAAATTATAGTTTAATCCCAGCTTTTGTTCACTTCTCCACTGATATTCCACCCTCCTCCTTCTCCTGCCGGCCACCCTTCTCTTCCCAGCCTGCTTTGCGGTCCCGGAGGCGCCAGCCGAACCCTGTCCCGTGCAGTCCCCCGCCGTCCTGCTGAAGACCGTGAAATCGGCATGATTAATAATTATAATTATTGGCAAACGTGCCAGCTGCTCTGTGGCAATGGGCACCTCTGATTTATGGTTCTGTAAATGCAAACAGTCATTGTCCATATTCAGAGGAGAAAGGAGGGGAGATGGAGGCAGACGGGGAGTTTTGGATGCCTGCCCTCAAAATATGATTTTATCTTCGGAAGTCAGCAGCCCTGTCCTGCAGGCATTGTCCTGTGTCCCTCCCTCTTTGCTTCCAACCATTCGTCTCTTGTCTGCCCATATTCCTCACCTAGTCTGTGCTCCATGGAGTCTTGCTTTTTGATCTCAGTGGGCTTCAAAGGAGTCTGGGGCCACAGGGTTTCATGCATTGTGCATGCAGACTGCGGCTTTATGGATAGACTATCGTCATCATTGTATCAGCACAGTCCCAGGCCCTTAGTGTTGAGGTGTGAGTCCACCGAGCTGTGCAGGACAAAGAAGAAAAGTAAAACCAGCCGGCCAAGATAAGTCATCAATTATCCGGCTATAATTCATTTTTTTTCTGATCCAATAAGAAACTGGAAATCAACCAAGAGACTGTCACAAAGAAGACAACAGTTTAACAGCCTCATTTGTGTTTACCTGTGTCCGTTTGTTTGACTGATGGATTTGCACAGTGTGTTCATCAGGCTCTGGGGGTCTGCTGATGTGTCTATCACTGACAGAACGAGACTATGGATTACCTCGCTCATTAATCACCATCAACGTGGCAGCTTGCACACACTCGCGTTTCCACATACATGCAGTGATGTGAGCTCATGCAAATGCCCACATACGCACATCTCTTCTCACACAGACAGAGTAGTTGTGACAGCTACTGGCCACCAACCTGTCCGCAGCCTAATCTCATTAGGGTCCTTCTGGCATCTGGGCCTGTTCTGCTGAGGGATGGCCCATGATGGAGTGAAGAAGACAAGGCGTTCAAGCGTATAATAGATGTCTAAATCATCTGGCTTCAGCCTTATGGGTTCATGTGATGCTCTGAAACTTTATTTGGAAAGCTATCAGGAATTTATAAGATTCTGCAAAGCTTTAATTCTAGACAGTCACCACTTGGCAAAAGTAATGTAATTGCTGGCTGGTGGCACAGTGACACTCATCACACTAGTCTGCCACTCTTCGGTCTGCTGCAGGTCTGTCCTGTCCTGTCTGTTCCTGGAGTGCAGTGTTGTACCTGTCAGTGTTCAGTGCAGATGGGCTCCAGCTCCCACAGGTACCTGGGCTAAATACCCGTCATTAATCACCACATAAAGCCTCTCCAGCGGGAGATGCCCCAGGTTAGACCACATCAAGAAATAAATTGGCTGAAAAATGGCTCTGGACGAAGGCTCCATCCCTGGAGAGGAAGAGGAGGAGAGGAGAGGAGCAGACCCTGAAAAGCAAGCCCACTAAGCGATCTGTCAGCAGGCTAAGCGACATCATCATTCACCTGGCCCCTATCGTGTTCCTGTGGTGCTGACAATCTCGGCTGTTTGCTTTCAGATTTATACACATTCATCTTCTTTATTTGCCAAAGTGGCTTTATGTTTAGACGGCAGGCTGAGCTTTAACACTTCAAGTGTGGGGGCGTTCGGGTGCATCAGGTTTTGAATAAACACTCCTGAAAGAGCAAAACCAGACACCTGGACAAACACAAGGGAGGCTCATTGGTCACTATTGGACTCCCTGCTGTATCCAACCCCCTTTTTTGTTGTGTTATGTTGTAGCTCCAGATGCAAACATCCCCCAAAAAAATAATCCATAATAATCTTCCCATGACCCACCTTGAGGTCATGACCCAATCTTGGAACAACATTGCTTTAGGGCTCACAGTGATTTAGGGGCCAATAACATCCCAAAAGCTAAATTGGGACATTGGCCTCTGCTAATCAGGGCCTGTCAATCAGTCAATGATTCAAAGTGTATCAACATAACATGTTTCATCCATTATTATGCAATAAGATGCAAGATAATGTGATATAAACAGTGATAAGTGAAAGAAATCCTGTTACTAAAAGCAGAGATAAGGTCAAGGACATGTTGTAGTCCAGTAGCCCACACCTGTCCACTTCAGAGCAGCATGTCTGTGGCTGTCCGTTCCTATGATTAATGACCGCAGGGATTCCCCTGGTCAGCCATTGAACCGCTGCTCCATTGACACTGTTCCACCTTTCACTGTATAGCAGAGCTCCTCAGGGCCTTGCTGAGCCTTCTGTGGATGGCTGCATCATCAGACAGACATCAACAGATTAAATATGTGACAATAGCTTATTAGAAAACCAGTCCATTATAAATGTGGTGTGTGTTGCTTTTGTGCTGCCGCTGCGTCCAAAACCACCCACTTCACCACACTTTCAGACACGCCTCCCATCCTTTGTGAGAGTCTTAACACATTATTGCTGTTGCACAATTAAAACATGCAGCATCAGTGCTGGATAAATATTGTGGACAATGCAGAACAGTATATAATGTTAATGACCATCAGTTTTACACGATACACTGAGTGCACTATATAGGGTGTAACAATTATTAATATGCATCTAGTCAGCACTACAAAATGGATAACAGACTTTAGACTGAGACATAAACTTTAAAAAGTGACTTTAAATCTGCTAAAGTATAGATGAAAGCCTCACTGCCTTAACAATATTAGTAACTACAGAACTGTTTCTAATAAAACAGTCCCACCACATGTTATTCTGCACTTCAGCATCTCTGCACATCGCATCTGAACACCCAGCACACACTCTTAAAAGGCATAGCACAGGACCACGGGTGTTTAAAAGAGTAAAAGAGTAATTATGTGTTTTAAAAAGAGCGGCATGGTGAGCAGCCAGGTTATGCTCCTCTATTCTTCTTATTCTTCCCTCAGCAGAGCGGTCGATGTCAGTAGGAGATGGCGGGACAATGGAGGTGATCTCTCTGATCTCAGTGCTTCTATTGTGTCTCGTCATATTATTAATGTTCATCTTTGAGAAAAGCCACGGCCTCTGCCTCACTGCTTCTGCATCGCTCTGTCATTTTCTCTCTGCTGGAAGTTCTCTCTCCTCTCTGTTGTACTAACTATCTCTGTGCTGTTTTCTCACTTTCAACCTTACATGCACGCACGTGCAGAAGAAGCACAAACCACGAAATATAAACCAAGTCATAGTTCATCTTATTGTCAATGTCTGAGGATGCTTATGAGGTAATATTATCTTTAAATACCTCACAAGGATGCCCCCACATCAAGCTTAGATTTCCCACCATTCCCACTCTTTCCCAAAGTCTTTGTATCCCATTATTTGGGTCAGAAATGGAAACACTTTGATGGTACGCTGCCCACTCTCTTTTCAAAACAAACAAACAAGAGAAGCTATCATTCATTTATCAGTGGTGCCATGGGCTGCCCGTGCCTTGCTGTGCTTTGCTTGGGGTCAGGCTTCCTTCACTGTGGACACAGAGTAATTATTAACCTGCCGGGATTGTCCAGCAGCCCTCTGGGCATCTGGGACTGCTGAGTGTCACTCAGCAGAGGTCATGACAAGGCAACAAGAGAGGTTGATTGATTAATTAAACGTCACAATTAAAAGAACTTTCATAATGAGTTTTGTTTACAAGATAATTCAGTTACCGTATATTAAATAATTTTCCAGGAACATTATTAAACGCTTCAGTGACTCGCCTCTATTGATGCTAATCTACACAATATTACCTGTCTAGTGTTCAAGAATCCATTACTTAGCAACATGTTACAGTAAAGTAACTTTCTGCAAACGTTCTTCTAGGTTCCAGATATAAATTTTGTGTCTGTCCTGCAAAACTAAAATGAGGCTGAATCTGAAGACAGCTGGAGTGAAGAGATCCAATGCAAGACAACTAAATGTGCAGGGACAAGGATAAGGTCCGTAAATAAATGTAGATAATTTCCCCGGTTGGTCTTAAGAATTCTCTGCAGCACCACATGAAGAAACTCGATGGTTTTCCACTAGGCTGATCCTAGATCCCATGCAAAAAAAAATGTTATCAAGCAACTTCAGGCATTTTTAAAAGAGCTAGCACATTTGACTAGTTTTTACTTTTTTTTTTATAAGATATAATCAAATAAATTACCTCATCCTAATTCATTATTTAAAGCAAACATCCTTTCATCATTAATTGGGAGGACTTTCTTGCCAATAACCTCTTTTTTGAAAATGATAATATAATTGAATTTTTAGATAATAATTTACTAAGAAAACAATTAGAGAGCTTATATTTTTGAGCCCTAATATTCAGTTTTATTGTTATTACAGCTTTCAGGAACAAAGAAGTCCCAAGTCCTTCAGCTGGACCCTGTGTGTGATATAACCTGGGAAAGAGAGTTTTTTTTAATCATGGGAAGAGCAAAGTGTGGACGTTCTCTACATAAAAGCCACCACCTCAAACTGAAGGTAATTTATATGGCTGCTGTGGCATTGTGGCCTACAGAGCCTTTGTGAGCCAGTGAACAACACATCCTCTAAAGATGTTTGGGTTTTGCTGGGAATAAATTTTGCGGTTCCTCTGCGGTCCAGCTCTATATCATATTCGGCTAGCTTGTTGGTGCCACTGAGGTGGTGAATGGCCCAGCCACTGGCGGGTGGTCTGGCACCGAAAGGTTAAATATGGTTCAGCCATGGACTCTCTCAAAGGGCCTTGCTGTTAAAAAAATAAGTTATGTAGGTTGTTTGTCTTCACGCAGTCAGGAAATTGACAATACTGGCGCAGTGAGGCACAAGGCTGTCCCAGGGCTGAACTTCATGGTTGACCGTCGCATTTGAAAAAAAGTCACAACATCACTTGTTTCCGGTGGATTTATTGACGGATCTTTAAAGCCCCGGCTAGACGAGAGGTGTAAAGTCAGCACAATGACCATGTGTGTATAATGTTTAAATTCATCACACCTCTTTGCACTCAAACTAACTGTGATGATAAACTTGAACTCCTAAAAATGGAAGTAAACAGAAATGTGGCCCCCATTATAGAGAAACACAATGCTATAGTTAGTAACTTAAATATTTCAGATATTCTACTAAAAACAAGCATTCCAGGTTGTATGTTGTTTGTGTGTTGTTTGTCTTATCCAAATAATCAAAGAAGAGCCATCAAAGGCGTTATTACCCATCAGATACATAAAGACTATGTGCAGCCTGTTTTGACTCACTTGACCCACATGACCCAGAGGTTGTTCCCACGAGCTAGATGCTCACAGCAAACACAGCAAAGACTGTGGTCAACACAGGGGAGCGATGTGTCTCCAGTGGGGAGGCAAACAGGTTGCACTCAAGGCAGCAATGTGTTTTTAATTTAAAGTTTTGAAATTAAGGTTATCCTTTGTGTTACCATACACAATGCTATTACTTTTAGGTCATGACAAAACATGACCTAAACAGTACAGTAAAAAAACAGTACAGTAAAAGTCAGTGTGTGTGTGTGTGTTGGGGAGGGAGGGTCCGAAAAGCAGCGACTGGGATGGGAAGGAGCTTCAAAGCCCAGGGAAGAGGTCCCTGGCCCCCCACTGCAGCCTTGTTCACATGAGAATCAATCTGGTGCCAGTGTTTGATGTGAACCACAGATAAAAGAAAGGAAACAAAGAGTGACAGCGGGGAGATATGGAACGATGGGGTACGAACAGACGGGGAGATTAATGGGACAGGCAGATAAAAAATGTAGAGGTATGAAGAAGTGCCAGAGGACAACATCTACCAATGTGAATGAGATGGAGGTCCAGAGACGTGCAAAGAGGATGTATGAAGAAGCTTGAGACACTGTAGGAAAAGACACAACAAGTTGACAGAAACACGTATGTAGGAGGACGATGTGAAAGACAGACACCATCCATCAGTCAGTCAGACATCAGAGGGCAAAAGAAGGTTCAAAGCCAGCGTGGTGGACACGGTGCAGTGTCTCCTCATGCAGTCTCCCTGTGACGCCAGGAACTCGAATTATCATCACAATGCAAACTGCATTATCATCATCACCATCACCATTATCATGAAAAATGAAAATCATATTGAGTTAGCTGCAAAGCCTTTAGCTGGACAGCCTTCAGTGAAAGATTCACCACCGTGGAATGTGGAGGCTATGTGTCTATATGCTTATCAAGCTGTGTCAAAGGTAAAAGTTGTTAAATTAGCATGATGATGATTCAGAAACACCCTTTTTGAAAGCTTTGAACAGAGGTGAGAGCTCCCTCCTTTTGCTCGTCCGTCAGCCCGGTCGTCATGCTCCTCATGGAACAGTGTAGGAATGTTGTTTTATTTGTACTAAGCTGAACAGAAAAGTCAGAGCTCTGTTATCACAGGCCGTATGGGAACAATAAGAGGTGGAGAGAGCAGCTTTTGGGTCTTTTCTTGTTTTTATTTCAGTTGAAACAGGCTCGGACATTGTTGTTCTTTCTGCTAATTAAGCTGTTAGAGAGAGGGGCTGGTCTGACAGGGCCCTGCTTGGCAGGGAGGCGAGAAGTCAATGGGCCGAAGCTGAACAGGAGACATTTATGGGCTGCCTTAAGCCATTGTTTCCCCCCACCGAGGTTCTTTTCAGGCCAGTCGCCTCTGTCTCGGTGACCTGTACAATGAGAAGAATGCCACTCTTAGAACCCAGAGCCGGCCACAAAGAGCTGCCCCCCAGAATGAGGATTTCACGGCACTGGGCCGAATCCGGACCATGCCAAGATTCCATGGATGGTTCTGACCATCAGACACTCTGTGCCTGTGTGTTCAAACAGAAATTTTTGGATATGTTGCATGCATTTGTTACACAGGTAGGACTAACAAATCCTAAATGATTCAATGCCCCACCGCCTGGAAAAGTTTAATACATTCTAAATTTGCTCTTAAAATACTTTAAAAATCTAAAGATTGAACTTTGATCAACTTTTTCTCAGAGTTTTCCAGTAGCAGTTGTTTGAGCCACCTGTTCCTGCTACAGAAGCTCTAGGCGTCTGTCTCACAGATTAAACAGGTGAGATTAAGGCAAAGCTCCAGGCAGCTTGCAGAATATCCCTTAACACAGGCTACAAACACCCTTCTGTGTGTGTTTGTTTGTGTGTGTGCATGCTCTGGTCCATTTGATGGTCATCCAAGCATCTCTGTGTGTTTACTTGGACTTTGAGGCAGCTCCTTCCTCTCCCACTGAGTCACACAGCTCCATCATTGGCTCGGAGATAAATTTGTGATCTGTGTATAAAACTTTCCTTTTTTTTGTTTTTTGGTTTCAGATTGTGGTTTGTCTTGTGACTTAAAACGAAACATTTCTGTGTCAACACCACCTGCTTATGTCTCATCAGCATGCCAGTTTCTGCTCCTTTAGCAACTGCCATGTGTTGTTGTAATGTAACTCCATTTACCACAAAGCGTTGAACAGCACTTTCAGATGAGCCTGCGCTTCTTACAACAAAGCGGCCCAATTATAGAGCCATTTATGTGTTTGTCAGGGGCTTCAAATGGGCACTGGTTTCTCGGGGTAGCCATATTGGCGAGGTCAGGCACAGCATCTAAAAAGGCAGCTTTATTACAGAACAACCCATCCCTCTCTTAGATGAATACCCAAGAAGAAAAAAAAGAAGAAATAAAAAATGACAACTTTGTTCTTTACAACAGTTTGGCTCAGCCTGCCTGTCTGGCTGCTCTGCGGAGCGCAGCAGCATGTGTTTCAGGGATTGTTCTGGAAGGGGGAGTGCAGAAACAGCAGGGAGCAGAAGACAAACAGGCAATTCGTGACTCATTAAACACGGCGACGGTGGCCAGCACAGTGGAGGGGTGTGAGGACCTGCGTTCCAACCGGGCGATAAACCCCCCCTGTACCAGCTGGAGCAGGCATCTGTCAGCCGCACGCCGCACCACGCCACGCCACCGATTATCAGCAACAAGCCATATCGGAGTGACCGGCCACCGCCATTTTCAAACACCCTACACTTACATAACCACCCTGATTGGTTCACATGGGACCTTTAGGTTCACAGACAGGCTTACATTGGAAAGATGTGGCAGGCTGGGCTTCGGAGGGAAACAAGGCAAGTCTCTTTTTGCCACATCAGAGGTCATCACGTGTCATTCTGTCGTTTGGTTATGAGTAGCAGGTCGGCAGTTTGGTTCGGATGCCCGTCTGCTACCAGTGGCCCATGACACCAAGGCAAAGAATGGACACCAAACTTAGAATAACAATCTGCTCCTGGGGCAGGAGTGGAAATTTTAGGTGATTTCAAAGATGGCACATACAACTTTAAAAAGGCCGTTGTGCTCCTATCTGTCCTTCAAAACTTTTAAACTGGTGACTCACCTGAAGCATAGTGTGTAGAAGTGGTTATAAAGATCAGATCAGATAGCTATGTGGGTTCTGAAAGGCTTTGTTATAGTGAAAACCTGCAGAGCATTAGGCATTTTTTTCAACTGCTTCATCATAACTATCATAACTGATAACTACATAATTACAGGTTTTTAAATACGTGCAGAACTGTGGCTTTCTTTGAGCGAACAGGCTAACAAATCACCCAGTTTAATGCTAAATTCGTTAGCAAACTATCTTAGCTGTTATCTAAATATCAGGGTAGGAGCCTAATCCAGTTGAAACATAAATACATATTTAAATCCAGTTACCATCTGCACATTGGTAAAATCAAACTGCCTCCACCGCCCTGCAACCCAAAAAACAAACAAAAAAAACAAGCATTTTTGAGTAGGAAGCTATGCTAATGGTATCATTGTTTTGACCAGAGATATAATTTGTAATTCTAACATTTGTGCTTAAACTTGCATATTCACCCACTGCAGCAATTCCCTCAAACTGCCATGACAGGTCGTATACAGGAGTCACCAGTTTCTTTAAGGACTATTTCTTCTTCCATCTGTCTCAATAAGAAGCAAGAAACGTCAGAAGAAAGTATTCTTCCTGAAAAAAAATGAGCCACTAAACCACAAAGACAACATAACTCAACAATAACTTCTGATGCTATGGATGCAAGGTAATCAAAAGCCTCCATTGCCTGGAAAAAGCTCAACATCAGCATAACTTTGCAGAGAGGTAAAAGTTTGCTCCCAATAGAATTTAACGAGCTGCTAACTGCCTAATTAAACGCTGAGAGCAGATAAAAGCATGAAATATAGATAAGCTGGAAACACTGCATGGTCCATGCAGAGGAAGACAGTGATGTCTCCTAAAGCCGCAATCAGCAGAGCAACTACGCCCTGCCTCATTCTCCACCCAGCTGTGAATCTTTTATAAGAAAGTGAAGCTAAACATGCTGCCTCACAAGCCATGAATAAGACTGAATCGCCTGCCAATGGAGCAATGTAAAGTCAAACCTTCATTGAAAAGCTGGCATTAATGTGGTGCTTCAGAAGCCCATGACACTTTCTAGGACTGAGGGATTGGGGCTTTAACAGCGCTCATGGTGTGACAGAAGGGGCCTCTCTCTCTTCTTGCCAGTGGTAGCCAGGGCTGTAATTCTGACTTTAGCGGTCTTTACGACTCCCTCTCCTCAATTCTCTGGAATATGAAAACATCAGCATATGGCTGCTGACAGCACCGAGGCTAAGGAGTCAATTTCCCCCAAGTAACATTGGGACAGGGGTGACATTCACTTCAATACTGCCCCCCTGGCTCAGAGAGAGGACAGAAGAGAGACAGAAAGACGGAGCTACAGAGTGAGAGGAGACAGATGGTGAGCTGCACAAGGACAGAGGAATTCAGAAGGAAAGAAAGATGGTTTGTCCCTCACTTTCCTGCACCAGCAGGTCTCCGTTGCCTCAGTGTCTCAGTGTGTTCAGTGTGCATGTTCACAGAGTTTCATGTGGCTTCCAGGAACAGAAAATCTGTCTGTCAGCTGCCAAAGGTGCCAGCTCCGCTCCATTCCTCTGAGCGCTCTTAAAAACCCGCTGTTTCACACCCATGAATTACACTATTTATGGCCCTGGTTAAAATGGGCAGTTTCTGGGCACGCTGCATGTGTGTGCCTCTGTTTCTGTGTGAATGTGAGTGTGCCATGTGGCAGATGGGAGGCAATATGGCACACCTCTGCCCAGACAGATGTGGCACAGCACATCACAGCGAGCCGGGAGAGGGATCAGAAACCTCAGGAACATCTGGACCTGTGGCAACCTTCACCCTCAGCCAACAAGCTAACTTTACCTAGCTGTAAAGAAACCTGTGAGGAGAGGAGAGGGAGACACTGGCTCATGTCACCATCAATCCTCGCGATCCCTCACATTGCATCTTTATCTCCAGCGGCATTTTGAGTGACAGATGAGGAATCCCACCTCCCTCGGTCAGAGCTGTCAATCAATTGCTCTGTGGAGTGGAGCGCTGAGGCCTGTCCCAACATGGGCCTGTCATGGCCTGCTGCACAGGAGAGCATTCCCATCCCTCAGGGGGCAGCGCGGCCTGGACAGGGTGGGACTTCTACGATGGTCTAGCCAGGGGAGCGAGCGGCGTCCAAGTGAAAAGAGTTACCTCTCACAACGGCTGCTGTTTTTTTGTTTTCTCTCTTGTTCAGACATTTGAATCTGTTTGCAGCGTAATTTTCCTCTCATAGTCTGGGTCAATAAAACACAGGATTTATTGCACTTTTCTATGTGTTTCTACAACACTGGCTATGGCTATGTGTAGTTATAGTCCTAAAACATGTTTAAAAAGAAAAACTTGTTGAAAAAATAAGTGTTTTTGAAAACAACTTCCCCTCCTGCCAAGGCTTTGATGAGGAAAAGAAAAGTCTTTAAGTGCAGTTTCTCAGATAATATTCAACACTGGGTAAAACATAATAACACAGTGGAACCGCCTCTGAAGCTCAATTAAACAATCAGAGAACAATTTCACAGTAGAGCAGACAACAGGTAATTAGCTGAGGCCGGAGAATGAGGTTGTATTTTCTTCTCTAACATACAGGAAACAGAGAGAGGACAGCAAGGTGGGATGCAAACAAAGTCTGACATCCTGATTTTTTCTTTTTTTTATATATTATATTTAAGGATTAGTGGCGCAAACACGCAGCTGTGGTCAAAGATCGCACCATTTAGTGGTGTTTCATCATTTCCTGTCCCACGAGGAAGCTTCTGTGGGAATAAGAGCAGACATATGCTGGGCAGAGGTTGTCCTGCATGCTTGTAGACTGTAGCACAGATGTCTTCCTGTTCACACTAAACACTGTCAATATGGATCACATCCTCTCACTGCAGAACAAAACATCCCAAAATTTAAGGACCTGAGAAACACAGTTGAAAGAAATAAATCACTTTTTGCGTATAGTAAATTACTGCTGTGTGTATTTTAATGCTTTTTTTGCATCATAAAACTATTATGAGTGATTCTGAGAAATGCTTTGTACTTTTTGGGATAAAATCACTGAATAATTGCATGCAAAGAACACTTTCCCGATGATCATTTTCCTCTGAGGGTTTGTACACACTTGCCTCAGTGGTCTGCAGACTCACACTATATTACATTACAGAGAGAACCCACTGGTAGACGCCTACTTCAGTTCCCTTCTCCTCAGCTCCCTCGCTCTCTCAGCTCTCTTTGAATAATTAGTGATGTGTGTCAATATTGTGGCCCATAGTAACCATATGGTGGGTGCAGGCAGACAGGCCATTGTTGGGAGCTGTGAAATATTGTGTATCCCTGCGAGGGCTGGAGCCAGCAGAGGCAGGAAGTGTTGTCGGGACTGACAGGGATATTGTGCAGTTGAATGGGCGAGTCCTCGGTGGCAGGGAGCACCACGGACCCAGACAGAAAGTCTTGACCCTGGCGAGAAAGGCTGATTAGGCATGGTGCTGCAGGCCTCTCCTTCATCTACCCCCACCACCACCTCCTCCTCCAACTCCCTCTCATCCACACCCCCCACTGGAAGCCGTTAAGGCCCAGGCAGAACACAACAAGGCCACTTAACTCAGCGACGCCTTTTCACTGCGCACATAAAAACACTCATATATTCATGTCAGGGGTGGAAAGGACAGGGACTCTGGGCTGCACAGTCACTGTGTGAACTGATGATGAGAGTATGTGTGTGTGTGTGATTGGTGGGAATGACAGCGTGACATAAAGACTTTAAATCCGGTTTTGTTTTCCAGATTTTCTCTCGTTCTCGGCTTGCTTCTTAATATGCATCAAAACTAAATAATATAATTAGTGTGTCGAGTAGACAACAGATTGAAAATGATGCTCAGCTTTTGTTTTACATTCTGCATACAAACACATTAATTCAGATGTAATAGAGGGACTTCAGCATTATCCTGTCACATTAACAAGCTGTGAAGAGCAGCAAAGCTAAGCAGCTAGCATATCCTGACACCATAAACCCAGCCTTAAAATACCATATAACACAAGTATCCAACTTCAACTCTGCCAGCAAAGTCAGAAAGTTCTTCATAATTCAACATGGTCACGACATTAACTGCAGTACTGCTCACAATTTGTTTGTTAATATAACCAGTTTTATGTCGCACATTGCGTTGAACTTTTCAGACAGTCGAGCAACTGATTTTCCTGAACATAAGCATGAATATAGTCAGCAGGTGGAGCATCTTCACAGGTTGATCCCATCGTGTTCTCCACACCTCTCCATCCTTCCTCTCTTTCATCCATTCCTCCTTTTCCCCCATCTCTGCCAATTATCTCTCTGTCAGTCTGTCACACTTTGTAGTCCAATAAAGGCCTTCTAAATTGCTGCCCATCCCGCCTTTATCCCCCTGATAAAGCACAACAATTAAGGCTCATGTCTCTTTGCTCAGGGGCCTTTGATGGCGCACAAAGCTGCACCCAGAATGAGGGAGAGGTGGTGGAGCTGCACTCATGTTAGCTGACATCTCTCTCTCTCTTTCTCTCTCTCTTTCACACACACACACACACACACAATGCAGGTATGACCATGTGTGCACAGCAAATTAATGTGTATAAGCCAACTTAGAGGGAGCTACTTCATACTCTGACTCTTTATGAAACATGTTTCATAAAGAATATAATTATTGTATATTGCCTCATTTTCTTCTTTCTGCCTCTGACTTTATGTGTTATTGTGCTATAAAGGATGAAACTGTTGTAATTTATTTATAGGAGATGTAATCTAGGCTGCCAGTTTGACCGGGTCAGTCTTATAAAAGAAACTGCCACTGATAGCATTATTAATGATGTGACTTCATGTGTTGTAACAAAAACATATTTTAAACCTGGTGGGGAAAAAAAATGTTGTTCTAGTGTTTGTGTTTTTTGTGAGAAAATTGTTTGGAAATGACTGATAAGAGCCTTGAAATAACAAAATGTGGTAAACAATCATTTACTCAGAGTATTTCAGATTTGCTTGATGAGAATTAAGGCATAGATAATTACTGAGTAAATGCTGAAACATTTAGAACAAAAAGTCACAGCGTGATTCCTGCAAAAAATGTTTAACAGACTCCCTTTTTGTTTATTGATTTTCTTTTCTCTCTATATGCCACAACACCAGGGGGTATGCTGTAAATTTGAATAGTCGGTGGAAGTAAATGGGGAACGTGTGAACGAAAGCAGAAGACACAGCGTTGTTAAAATCCATCCTCAGTCTGTGAAGGATTCGGATACACAAGAGTAGCTCTGACAACTGAAATCAAATCTGCACCCTGTTATTATACCGCATCTTTTCACCAGAGTGACCAGATCTGAGGAGGAGTGAAGGCAAACTTTTCTACTCAAACACAGAATAAGGCAAGGCGTGATGTCAGCACTCAAACATCATCTTTTGTGTTGTTAAGTCTTTTTGCTGGTCATTTGTTTCTCAAATGGAATTTTTATGTTTGTTTAAAAAACAGAGACTCCCGGTGTTTGTACTCCTCAGACTGTTTCCTCTCTGGTTGTAGGTGTTAGACCCATGACACTCCCTCCACTGGCTGTGCTTCTCTTCAGGTGTTTCCTGACACAGCAGGCTGACACCTTGGTCATTTGGAGTCTGTTGTGTTGGACTGAAAGTAGAAGTTCCTGAGACGTCCAGATCTGTGTAATGAACTGTTCATGTCTGTCGGTATGATGCCGTAGATCTGTCTGTGGCCTCCTGTGTGGTGACAGAGCATCATCATTCCAGGTTCTCTCTACCACATTAAAATTCAGCAGCTCCTGCAGCACAAACACAGGATGTGTAAACTTGTCTCCAGCTGTCCACAGTGTGTGAGCTCAGTGGCGAGGCTGTGCGGTGTGTCTCTCTCCCTCCAGCAGCACCGGCTCGGCAGTACAGTTACCTGGGATGCAGGGTCCTGTGAGTGAGTAATGCTGCTGAAACAAAAGCTGTGACAGCAGAAGTGTGGAGAGAGTGATGAGACCCCCTGCCGGTGTGTTTGCTAGCCTGGCTTCAGAGTCTCCTCTTTGGCTTTCCCTTTCAGACGCTCGCCCCTGAGGGCTCCGAGCCCCAGAGACAGAAGGCACCCCACTCTACCGCAACATGCTGGAATAAATTCCAAAACATGGTACTGACTCACACAAAAGCTGAACATGTAAACATCTGATCACAGACACTAAAAACACTAAAACAGGGTCTGTGCATTTATTACTGTAGTTATTAGTTATAAATTACTTAGATAAATTATTTGACTACCTTTCAAAATGAAATATTGTTTAGTTGACCACAATATTTCACTATTAAATATCGTAAAATACTCTATATTTTGATATATACATTAGTTATAAATACTTGGCACTGAGGTTTTTAGGAGAAGCAAACACATTTTTAGAGTTTTAAAGAAACTTCACATGGCAGCTATTCACCTTGGTGTTAATGTGAACATATCACCAACTACAACAGCTTTCCCTCCTCTCCATCTCTGCCAGCCTCCTGTGGTTGCTAAGGTGAACATCATGGCGACCGTGGCTGGATCGGCTGCTGGCTTGGAGAGGGACGTCCAGCTGTGATGGGGCGCGTGACATGATACTCAACAATCAGACGCCATGACAACCTGGCAGCAATGCTGTTGATTCAGCAACCAGAGGGAAACGGTATGAGTGGACTTAAATCTGGCTGTTTCAATACGGGAATTACAGAAGCCTAATGTTTCTGGATTTTTTCCCCTGTCTTTTAGTAATTTTCTTAAAATTCTTTGCAGAAATATAAGATTGTAAGATGTAAACAAAAAAATAGTTTTTTTTTATCACATCAGTATTAAATAAATAGAAGTATAAGTATAGTTAAATAAAAGAGTGATTGTTTTATGTGTATATATATATATATATATATATATATTCAATTTTTAGAAATATTTATATTTTATATTAATTTGATATTTATTTTCTATAATACTACAGTGTTACATCAACATCTGTACATGTTGAAGTAACTTCCTTAGGATATCAAAGTTGGGTTCGACCAAGGCTGTTGAATGACTTCAGCTTTTCTATTAAAATCTGCTATAGAATTAAAAAACAGTAGTCCTAAATCTCTGGAACCAACAGCAGCTGAATCTGTATAATGGGGATATGAGACACTCTGCCCATGTTGGATCTTACTAACCTTTGATGAGACCATTAACCTCATTTATTCTAGATAAAAATAGAAAATAATTTAAATAATACTAAATAATTTATTTTATTTATAAATAAAATGAATTTGTGTTTTTTACACTCACTAAAGCAGCTGAAGCCTTAAGTATTAAAGTGTCTCCTAAAACTTCATCACAAGATGCAATATATGCTCTGATGATACATCAGGTGCACGATACAGGCTGTACAGCAATACACAAGGCCTGCACTGCCACCATGTGGCAGAAGTGAAAAACTCTTTAAAACAGCTGAGAAATGTTCTCTGCTGTTGATGCGCGTTCAGATTCTGCCGGGGTTGTTGTGTGTACCACATGTGTGTTAGCACATCAACATTGACCCGATAAATCTGTCATCTAATCTGAATTCACAGGTTTCATCATCATCTTTAATTCAAGAATGAGTCTGTATTTCCCTCCGCCTGCATGAATCTGTCACTGGGGAGGAAAGTGTTTATTTGTGGAGAAAGTCCTGAAAAAGTTCAGAAAAAGTTGTTGGATGGTTAACATAGGAGACCTGATATCAAGGTGATGATACAAAAGACGAAAATATATGATTCAAATTTTCCAAAATGTCTTTTTAGCTGGATTTATATGGTAATAGAGAAGTGGTGAAAGTAATAATCAGAGTTCATACTGGAGTAATTATGTTTAATTTATTTGTAAATTATTTGTAAATTTATTTGTTTGTAAATTGATAAGAATTTTGTAAGAACTGCAGTTGAGTGTGTTGCCACTAGAGGGAGGCCTCTGCTCATTCCATGTAGTGAACAGTATAGTAGATGTAAATCTAATCTCTATTGAAATCTGAACTGATGGTGGCACAGGGCCAAGAATCTCTACAAATATGACCTGAGTTTGGTTGGGAGGGAGAGTAACAAAAACTGATGGCAGCCATCAGAAAGAGAGGTTACCTGTGCTCCTGAACAGCTTCTCAATACCACACACACACACACACACACACACACACACACACACACATATATGTCCACACATCTGGAGTCGTCGAGTCCTGGTCTGGGGTCCCTGTCGCTGTTTGGTGACCCTCTCTCTAAATTTATCAGGGCTCGCCATCATGTGTGTCTCTCATATTTCTGTCGACCGGTGGGAACAGCTAAGAATAGCACTGACACAGATTAACACGGCCGCTCTCACTCTGCCCCTGACTCTTTCGAAAAACCAATTATTTTCCATCTGTCACTCTTACGGCTGCAGACCTCCTCCTTCCCTGCTGTGTGAGTGTCTTCACCGAGTCCTGTGTTTAACCTTTGACCTCATTCATAATATTTATTACGGAAGAAGAGGAAGGAGGGAAACAAGCCCTCTGAGGGGCCTGCAGGCCCAAAAAATACAATACACAGTAATCCCAAGTGAAAGGTTACTGTATAATGACTGTAGGCACTGTAAATAAGATCACTCTCTTTAGAAGTAAGTGTTTTTTAAGATTGGACTGCTAGACACCAAATGTTTTGTCTGTGACTTTGTGTTGTACAGCTTACAGGAAAACAAGAGAGTTGCCCCCTAAATGTCACATCTAATCCTGGGATGGAGCAGGATCTCCTGGATATGCATAGAACTGTCCCTCAGAGAGAGAGAGAGAGAGGAGGAGAGGAAGAGTGGGGATCAAGCATCCATCTCACATCCAGTCGCCATGTTACAAAATAAGAAGCAACAAGGTGGTTTGGCTCAGGTCATATCATTCAGTTTTAAATATACAAACGTATTTTTGATTACTTTGACCAAACTGCAGCTTTGTAAAGAGAACACATATTGAAGATGCATTTAGATAAGCTAATAGCAGTGCAAACACACCTCCCAGCTGCTGTAATGCAAACAGACCACACTATGGCTGCTGACCTAAACACACCTGCTGCTAAAGACAAATCCAGAGACATGTGATTTTTTTAGATTTTGGGACATTTACAGATGACATGTTGAGTGACAGACTTCAGGTCAGTTGCCATAGTGACCACTTATTTTCTTGTCCTCCTGGATTTTCCCCACATGCCACATGCCACCGCCAGAAAAGTTGTGTTGACTTCCTGTCATCTTTGAAGTCATGTATTAGGTCACAAAAAGTGGCACAAATGACTGAACTGTGTCAAACATACTATACATAGAAATATGACACTAAAGTCTGGCGGCTAACATCAAGGGTTAATGAAGCATAATCTCTTACATTATACAAACACTGAGTGGGATTGGTTAAAATGTCTCTTCATTTTTAACTTTACAGCCTCAGTTCTTCCTCATGCACCTGCACCATGCAAAGCCAAGTGTAGTCTGACACACAGGCCTGGAGAA
The DNA here is from genome assembly GCF_900634625.1 of Parambassis ranga. Taxonomy (NCBI): domain Eukaryota; kingdom Metazoa; phylum Chordata; class Actinopteri; family Ambassidae; genus Parambassis; species Parambassis ranga. The sequence continues at coordinate 10,655,841 of NC_041035.1, forward strand.
AAGCTGCCCTCCTACTTATGCATCCGTGTCAGCTGATAGTGACATGTGAAAATCACAATGTCGCTAGCTGGACACACACAGATGGGTAAACACACGAAGTGAGCTTGTTTAACCACCTAGGAGAAGAGCTTTATGACTTTTTCAAATCATCATCACTGAGAGCAGTTAAAACACCATAAAGTTAATGCAGTCGAGAACAAGTGTCTCCTGCTCCACAGATATTTGACCAAACAAAGGAGATATGGCTTATCTTTACTGTGGGCAGTCTGTCTGTGCATGTGGAATCAACCTTTGTCAATGCAATGAGAAGGAAGGTGGTGTGCAGACTGGGCTGATGGCAATGAGAGGCAGTAAATGTGCAAATAAATACAAGTGTCATGGCTGAACAGGACAAAAGCAATTGATTATGGTTGTCAATTCAAAACAGTATTTACATTTATTTTGATTAAACGTACATTGCCTCTGAAAAATAAACAAATCAATGTTTAAACCGAATATGGCAGATCAATATTGGCTCTGCTTTGACCACAGTACGCAGACTAATTAGTGTTATATTGGGAATATTTTATGCACACACACCACTTCATACAGGCTGTTGCCTTTAAAGACCTGCGGTATTTCTGACAACTCATTGTGATCCAAAGTGGAACAAAGAGGGTTTTGGTAGGATCCCAAGACACATTCAGGAAATGGATCTAATTTCCTTCAGGTTTCTTATCTAACATTGTCTGAATGGAAAACATTGTTGTGGTGATTATAACATCAGTGGATAGAATAATGTGAAGACAAAGAAAACATGATTAACGAGTTTATAACAGTAAAATGAGATGGCAGCTTCAAAACTACCTCTACTATCTCTGAGTGAGTATCATGTCCTCAGATGAACCCTTCTCACATGCAGCTGCTTACGTATTTGGCTTCAGCTACAACAATTCCTGACTCTATCATTCAAAATAAAATAAAATGTATATAAAATACAGCAGTTCAAGACACAATAAAGCAGGAAACAACTGTAATCCACACAGTTTCAGGCATGTGTTGCTACATACAGTGTTTTTAAAAGTTGTTAACTTTAACGTTAATGATTCTTTTAATTGTGTGAAGAGTGATGTCGTATTGTCACAATGCTACGTTTCGATCAACTTAATAGATGGCTGGTCGGGAATTAAGTTTACATGAAGTTCAACCTGTAGAGGACCTCTGTGTCTTTCTTATAAAAAGCAAACCATGTGAACTAATAATACTCTTTTAACTAATCTAACTCATCACTTAAATAAGGGTTTGTGCTAAATGTTGTAAAACATAGATTTCTGTGTTTCTGTGTTTTATTTCTACTATTTTCTGTATTTTATTTGGAACTAATGAGCTTCAGATCATCATCAGAATGCGATGACAGTCACGTTGTTTACTCACAGTTGTTGCTGTCAATCTTTTCCATGCAGCAAAAGCTTTCTGTTTCTAATTAGGCCTATTTTTGATTTAATTAGGGTGTTTTGGAGGTTTTTAATGCACCATCACACCCGATTGTGTGATCATCTTTGTTTCTGCTTGTACTACTGGTGTTGTGATTTTAATGAATGACCTGCCTTCAGGTACAAAGTAAGATAAACCATAACATTTTATGATAAAGGAAATCTCCAGGAAGATGTCAAATTGTAGTAACAGTAATCTGTCATTTTAAGCGCACTGTAAAGTTAGTTTTCTAGTTGTCTTTCTCTGTAAACCGCTCATCAGGTTGATGTGAATCCCCACATTTACAATAAACAAACTATTTCCTGTCTGTTTTTTGCAGGACTTCTGAATTCAGTCTGTAAACCTATGAAAAGAAATGACGTCAACTACTTTTGTAACGGCACTGCAGACACTTACAACAATGTTTGTGTAAATGAACAGAAATGCACATAAACAAACAGCAGACATGTATCTGTGTGTCTGTACTTGACCCAGCTGCTGCGTAAACTTCAGCGGACAGCGAGAGCAGAAAAAAAGCTGCTCTGACGTCAGCCACGTTAGATTTCAGTAGTCCAAGATGGCGGAGGTGAGCGGGTTGAGGAGCAGAAATCACTTCGAGCCCAACTGCAAAAGCCGAGTCGTTGACGAAGGTAAAGTCTTGTTAATGTTGGCGTGTGGTTGTTTGAGACCAGAGTGATAAGTAGAGCAAAGTTGAGAGGGGGTTAAAAGTGTTTACGCTTCTGTAGGCTTTTCTCTTTTCAGTCGCTTTTCCGTTAGCCAGACGCTTCTGTTGTCAGTTGGAGCCCCGCGGTGTCCTGCCAAATGTGGCACCCCTGTCAGAGTGTGCCTCCTGTAGCTCACAAGAACAGTGTGAGTACGGTCTAAACTGTGTGAAAACTACCCAACAGCGGGAAACATTGTGCCGGTTTTTGTTTTCTCACTCTCTTAGTGTGTTTCTTCTCGGTAACATGGACTGAAAACCTGTTCTTTAAAGCGAAGTTCTGACCCGGATACAAAATTCAACCGCGACACCTGTCGGCTCATTTGTCCGCCCGTCACTTTCACCTGGCCGGCGGAGCACCGGCCGCTGGTCCGTAGTTTAGTTTTATTGCTAATAACCCTCTTGTAAATTCTCTCTATGAACTTTAAAGCTAGTTTTCTGTAACGGAGTTTCACTCTATACAAACCACGTAACATTTCTCTAATCTCATCCCACTAACGACTCGGATATTTTTAAATACTCTATTATTAGCGGTTCGGTTTGCTAGCAGACTTGCCCACGCAATTGCAAGGCAAATTTTAGCAAGTTAATTTACATATGTGTATGGTATTGTGCAAAAACAAGTGGTTATTAGTCACAATGTAAAGCACAGTCACGAACATTGTGTTGACATGTGGTCGTTTATTTTGCGTTGAGGTTAATTTTCTTTGCATGTTGTGTTTTCTAACTTAGTGCTCTATAGCTAACCATGTCATGACATGTTGTATAAATAAAGTAGAGTTGGATTTAATACAGTGTAGTTTAGGTACAGAAATTGATCTGCAACAACTGTGATATTTAGCTAGCTGGACTTCATCCTAGATAAAAACTTTACTTGATTGAAAAAGTTTTTTTTAATCATGTAAATCCGTGTTCTACTGGCTACATTCTGTTGTCGTAAGTGGTGGCACAAAGATGGCACATTGCTGTGATACAGTCTTATCAGGATAACCCTTATGTCTACTTTCATACAGACCCAGCTGACTCTGTGGCAACAATCACTGTCTGTGCCCACTCTTAATCTGGACTTTGTCCTCACAGGCTCCCAATTGGCCCACTTGCTGCAACTGAACATTTACCCTCCTTTAGACTTGCATCCAGGCAGGCCGAGTCAGGTCGTCTTTTGGTGCTACTGTGCAAGGGAAGTCAGTGTACCTGCATCTTAATAGGATACAGTGGATTCCTTACTTTCATCCATGAACTTTGTAAATTTATCTTGACCTAGAATAAACAACACCCACTGGTCACCCAGATGTATATTCCGTCTTTAAACTCAGAAATTTTCCCTATTTGGCCAGCTGCTTAGGTTAAGTGGACCATGTTATCAGAGTCTGCCTCAGATATAGTGCAGGAGTCAGGGGAAGAGAGGGCTGATTTGGGATGCAGTCTGAGATGTAGGCTATTCTTGCTGTGCATAGTTAAAGATAGATGGAAAGGATGCAAGACTGAATGCACTTGTGTTCACGCATGATGCATTGTGTGTGCCACATACAATGTGAACACATGTCTTGATAGCTCTATGTATGAGTGTATGTGCAGGGAAACATGTCACCCAGTTAAATCTGCTCAGTGCCTCCATAAGATAAGAACTAAGGCAGCTAATTATAGTTGTGGCCTCATTCTTAGCTGTCTGAGGAGCAGGACAGTGCATTAGTTACTTTATCATGAAGTGTAGATGAAAATATCAGCGGTGAAAATGTTTACTGACTTACTGAAGCTTCCTTGCATTCTTAATGTGTTGTGTGTATCTCACTCACACTTTGCTGCTGTTCAGACTTGTCGCAGTTGCAGCAGAATAGTGTCTTTGTGCGAGTCCCCTCTGTGCCACTTCATTCTGCTGAGTGTTGCTCTGGACATTATGGGAACCAGCACTGCTGTGCACTGTGAAAACGTTCAGGGCTCATTTGTGTGCGGAGCAGATTACTGTAACCACCATGTGCTTACTGCTGCCCTGTGTGTGCCACCTCCAGGTTCAGTGAATATTATCAAATGCTACAAATCCTCTCCTTTGGAGAACAGAAACATTATTCTTGAATAAAAATACTGACATGTTTACTTAATGGTTGAACGTTGTCATCACTTACTGTGGACTCCGGCTTTGTGGTTATGGTGGTCAACTTAAGTAATGAGAAGTCTAATTTGTGTGCTCAAATGCTGGAGATAATGTTGTTAACGGCTACAAAACTGAGTTGTTTGAACACTTTAAAACACTGACATTAGAAAACATTTGGTTTGTTAGTCTATATAGTAAAACCTTAAAAGGACCAACTCATGACTTTCATTATCATCATGTTGATAATTATCAACCTACTCCTAAACCAATTAGTTGATTGTTAGGACAGTAAACAGAAAATTAAAAACTTATTGTGTTGATTGACAGCATTTCTTGGTCTTGGTCACAGTTAAGGCTTTCTGTGACAGTGACTTTGATGGAGGGTGTGTACTTATCCAGAATGGCAGCTAAATTAGAAGGGATGGATCATACTGGTTGAGAGATACTACTGCTGTGAATGGCTAATGACTTAAATATTTGAATGGGCGAGGTTTTATACCTGTGGTTGAATATGTCTGATGGACTCTGATGGTTACATGATCATGGAACGTCAGTTTCGGTATGTACAGAAGGGAGTGTCATTTATAATTCTGCTCCTGTGATTTCTGCATCTATTAATGAAGTAAATAATTCTTACTGCCATCACTGGAAAACAGGAAATGTGGGTAAAACATCATGTTGGGCTTTAAGAATTAGTTTTAACACTTCCATCAAAAAAGTCTGTTTTAACTCACTGCAACAAGAAAGAGGCAGTCGGCTTCAGCTTAAGGAAAAGACTTTAAAGCAAAATTACTGCTACCCTGCTAACTTACTTTACGTGTGTCCCTTTCTTTGGCCCTTTGTGATATCCAGTGTAGGGCTATTTTCAAACTTGACCTAGATGGAAATACCCGAGTGGATAACAGTATTTAGTTCAGAAGTGAATGCTGGAAAAATTCCCTTGTTCAGTTTGATCTATATAGGGCATTTTACATTCTCTTCAACAATTGTCAGTTTCTCAGGTAAACATACTCTTGACATTTAATCCTGCTCTTAACACATAAACCTGCTACACATTCTTTTTCCTTTTCATTTTTAAACAGACAAGTAACTAGTGTAACTTTATCTTTTCCCCCCTGCTTTGTCCTGTTATTTAAAGGCTTCAGTGGTGTGGAAGATGTCCCCATTTTTCGGCATAAGCAGAGACCTCCCCTAGCCAGGCCTGAAGACCTGGATGAGGATGAACTGCTTCCCACAACCATGGCCTCCAGCTCGGGCAAAAACGCCAGCCTTACCCCCTCACCAGAAGAAGAGGTTCAGGCAGAAGAGGTGAAGTTATGAATTTGTTTCCTTTTATATTCTGCTCTATCAACAGACATGTACAGCACAGCTAACCTAAACATAAAGATTTTTTTTTGACCTGGCTTTGAAAGAAAAGGTTGTCACGAGCTGTGACAATAAACTATTTCTATCAATGAATGGCCGTTACCTTTGACACTTAACACCAACCTTAACATTGTTGCAGACTACATACAGCCCCTCATGGCAGTAGGCAGGTGGAGTTTATTTGTGGTGTATATTCTCAGGTCAAAAATCTCAGTAGTTCTGTCATCATATTTTCGTCTTTGTTTTACATCAGGCTCCAGAGTGTGTTTATGTAATGCTTTTTTTGGCTGACCTCAGGTCTGTAATTTTATTGTCTTCTTCCTGGAACCTGCTACATCAGCAGTGTAATCACTTAAACCTCTTCCAATGCCAGAAGAAAAACCCTGATTGATTACAAACTCATGTCTTCAGGCTGCAGTAGAGGAAGAAGTAGCCAGGCCCATCCAAATTGTCCTGGCCAACGAGGACGACCACAGCTTCGAGTTGGATGCTGCTGCGCTGGAGAAGATCCTGCTGCAGGATCATGTGAAGGACTTGAACGTGGTAGTGGTGTCTGTGGCTGGGGCTTTTCGCAAGGGCAAGTCCTTTCTGCTGGACTTCATGCTGCGCTACATGCATAATCAGGTGAGGGGGAATAATAGATTATTTTTGCAGTTACTAGAGCTGCATATGTCCCTGTTGGGATTGATTTGAAAGAGACTGTTATTCTGGTAAACCTTGGCTGAAGGTTTGTTTACATGTGCTAAGTAAACATACATATTTCTGTCGGGCTTAATATTGTGTAACACGGTGGATGAGTTTACAGCTTGTGCCTACACACAGCCAGGTATCATATAGAGATACTTGCTCAACCAAGATGGTAAGATGTGCTTACATAGCCAAGGGGATGAGCTGGTGTCATCTTTGTGGGAAAGGAATTTTACAAAAACTCATTTTCAGAATTAGACATCCTGTTGTGTTTTTATACAGTTGTATTTAAATACATATAATTTGTATACAGATTTATGGGCCCTTGTCTAAATTATGAGCTACACAAAAAGACACATTACATGCACGCAGACAGACATTTTTCTTGTCCATCACAACTGTGTCTGAAAAGTTTGTCAACCATCTAAAAGCACAGAAGCAGCCAGCTGAAAATACTTCTTAAAACACACACACCAGAAAAAAATCCAGGAATGTTATTTACGATTCTTTGGCACAGCTGTAGGGAGGCATGATCATGGGAAATTGTGCAAGCCGCTGCTCGGGTTTACACTTATGCAAGTACAGTTAATGTTACCAGTAGTAGTATTAATAGGTGTATACAACTTTTGCTGCTCTGTGTGTTTGTTATGGGAAGTATTAGCAGCTTGTCGGTATTTGTTAGTGCTCTGTCATCACATCATAGACACAGGGCAGAGATGCAGGAATCACTGCTGCTCTCTACTCTGACTTGCAAATGAGGTATTTGCTTTTTTAATATTTCCGACTTATGGCCTGTGACTCTCCTCACCTGTCGCTACAAAAGGTGAACAGAGATCACTGAACTTTTTAGTCACAGTAACACAATGTGTAATTGCAGTAGTGGTAAGATGCATAAAATCCTTGTGTGTATTTAATTTTTTTCTGACCCAGTTTCTCAGCTTTGTATTCTTGTCATTTGGCCGAGTGATCTGTTCAAATCTTCCACTGTAATCACTATGAAGATCTGATGATGATTGCTTGGAGTTGCTTTTCAGTCAGGTGACAGGATGCTGGTTTGACATTGGTTTAAAAGCTTTCTCACTATAGGCTCACATATATCAAACCTTTCTTGTAATAAAAGTGTAAAAGCGCAGATTGGGTTTTCTATACTGCTTCTCCTAGAAGAACCTGTCCTTGTACTAAATGCTGTTGGACTCCGGTTTATTTACCTGTACCCCCCCCCCCTCCATCATTATCTCTCCACAATCTCTCTTTTTGCCCTTTACACTTTACTCCTCATCTGTCCTTGATTTCATTGTCATCTCCATCTCTTCCCTTTCTGTTTTCCGTCATCTCCCCTCAGCAACAAAGCAACTCATGGATAGGAGGTGATGACGAGCCCTTGACAGGGTTCACCTGGAGAGGTGGCTGTGAGCGGGAGACCACAGGAATCCAGATCTGGAGTGAGGTGTTTGTGGTGGACAAGCCAGATGGCAGCAAGGTAGACATTCTTCAGAAACACTGAATCTAAATTTTATTGTGAACACAAACACAACACGCTTTCTTTTCATCTCATCCCAACAGGTCGCTGTACTCCTTGTTGATACTCAGGGAGCCTTCGACAGCCAGTCTACAATAAAGGACTGTGCTACTGTGTTTGCCCTCAGCACAATGACCAGTTCTGTACAGGTGACAGTTCAAGTATTTGAACAATACAGTGCTTCCGCTTTTCTATTGATTTTATTATTAATTATTATTTAAAATATTAAAGTTCATGTTGTGTTTGTCAGGTGTACAACCTCTCCCAGAATATACAAGAGGATGACCTGCAGCACCTGCAGGTTGGTGTCATTTCTTCTCCTCCCAGTAAAAGTAGCATTACATGTCTGATATCAAGAATAATCTGTTTTTTTCCTCTCATCTGTAGCTTTTCACAGAATATGGGCGGCTAGCAATGGAGGAGATCTACCAGAAACCTTTCCAGGTACTATTGATAGAGAATGATTCATAGGCTGTCATGACAGCATGTTGAAATAATGCCTAGAGTTTGAAGCAGAGTGGTGAGAAAAACTGGTTTGTAGAGTGTGTGAAACAAATACAAAAAAAAACGGTGAAAAAATACAAATGAATTCTATTTCGTGCTTTAGGATAAATACTAAATGAATTAGTAATAAAATACTTTAGAATTTGTTTTATACGGCACAAGTGTTCTCTCTAACACCGTAATTGTGCTGCTTCCATTGACGAGGCGTCAAAATGAGCTCAGTGTCTAAAAATGTGACAGGAGTGAACTGCTTATTGTTCAAGGGTTGAATCATAGAATAATGCTTGTGAATTTTAGTCTCTAATGTTCCTGATCCGTGACTGGAGTTATCCTTATGAACACAACTATGGACTGAAAGGAGGAAATGCCTTCCTGGAGAGAAGACTGCAGGTGAGTATCACTTTTCAAATCTTTGGAAAACTACTTTCTGCCCTAATATTTTTACACAGGCTTGAGGATGTTTATTCAGCAGGTCACATGGTTACTGTTCCTTGGATGGCTCTCAACAACCACACACTTTTATCTGTTGTGCTGTTGGCTGACACAGGTTAAACAAAACCAACATGAAGAGTTGCAGAATGTGAGGAAGCACATCCACTCCTGCTTTTCCAACATTGGCTGTTTCCTGCTGCCACATCCTGGCCTCAAGGTGGCCACCAACCCATACTTTGATGGCAGGCTGAAAGGTGAGAAAGAAGCATAGATGAGTGTAATGCAGGTTAAAATGTCATGCTACAGAAATGCCATTAGTGTGTTTGTATGTTTCAGACATTGATGGTGATTTTAAAAGGGAGTTGGCCAGACTTGTGCCTCTCCTCCTGGCTCCAGAGCGACTGGTAGAGAAGGAGATCGGTGGCAACAAGGTCACCTGCAGAGATCTTCTAGAGTACTTTAAGGTATAGCAAGAGTTTATTAACGTAGTTTTAATTCAATCCAGATCAGTTTTATTTATTTAGCACTTTTTACAATCAGAATTGCCTCAAGGCGTTTTACAGATACCCAGAGTCTGAACCCCCTTAAGAGCAACAGTGGCAGGGAAAAACTCCCTTTTAACAGCAAGAAGCCTTGAGCAGGACCAGGCTCATAAGGGAGCGCCTTCCTGCTGATAGCCGGCCAGGTAGAGGAGGAGACGAGGTAGACAGGACAGAGAGGATGAAGGAGAGCGAGAGAGGAACAAACATGCAGCGAACATCATACAGTTCAGAGAAATTTTTAAGGACACTCCAACTTTATGTCTTGTCCCTGTGAGACTGCCAGAATATTACCCTTTACAGGAAACACTTTCTAATCTGCACTGTTTTTTCTTCTCCCAGGCATATATAAAGATCTACCAAGGTGAAGAACTGCCACACCCCAAGTCTATGCTGCAGGTAAACACAAGTCTGAGGTCACACCTTCTTCTTCTCAAGGAGTCAAGTTATCTTTACTTTTATTGAATCTTCTTGTTTGTCAGGCAACTGCAGAAGCCAACAACTTGACAGCTGTGGCAGGAGCCAAAGACCTGTACGGCAAGAACATGGAGCAGGTAAGAACACCATCATGAAAGCAAAGCAAAAGGTTAAAGTCCAGAGATCACTGAAAGTATTCCCGGTCTGGTATTAAACAGCCATAGTGATTCTCTCAGTCTTATGTACTTGTTTACACATCCATAGATTTGCGGCGGCGACAAGCCCTACATTGCCCCAGCCGACCTGGAGCGATGCCACATGGAGTTCCGCGAGCACTCCGTGCGTTACTTTTGCTCTGTGAAGAAAATGGGCGGTGAGGAGTTCTGTCAGCGCTACCAGACCCAGCTGGAGACAGAGCTTGACGAGGCCTACACCAACTTTTCCAAACACAACGATGGCAAAAACATCTTTTATGCAGCACGCACACCCGCTACTCTCTTCGCAGTCATGTTTGTCACCTATGTGGTGTCAGGAGTCACAGGCTTCATCGGTCTGAGCGGCTTAGCGGCGCTCGCTAACCTGGTAATGGGCATGGCGCTGATGACGCTCTGTGCCTGGGCATACGTCAAGTACTCTGGAGAGTTTCGGGAGGTGGGGACGTTGATAGATCAGTTGGCTGAGATACTTTGGGAACAGGTGGGTAGTCTGTGTGTGTGTGTTGGTTTGTGTTTCTAACAGTGTTGTTAGGACAGTACTGGAAATGTTTTAGGTGTTTGTTGGGATTGTATGGTATGAGGCAGATATTGATAATCCGTTTATAATCTGCAGCAAATGTTGGGTTTTCTTACCCCAATTTAAAGAAGCAGACATTTGTGTTGACAAAAGCCAAGCAATCAACACTACTTGCTCTCAGACTGAAGTTGATCTGCCACTCTTTAAAGCCACCACTCTGCATTGATGAAAACAGTTGTGTCTGAAGACACATCACGTTAGACAAGAATATTCTTTAAGTTGCTGATATTAGTGTGTTTCACATCATCTCGTACTGTATGTTTTTTGTGTGGATTTTGAACAAACAGTTTACTTGATATTGCTTTAATTTAAGCCAAACATTATTTTTTCTCAGTATTGCTCATCTTTTTTTTGTCTTTTTTGTACCTCCATTCTCTTCATGTTTATGCCTGGGTCCTTCATTCCGTCATCCATCTCATTATGTTTAAAGAACAAGCTTCACCTTCCACAGCTCTGCCCTTTTTTCCTTCCTCAGTTGTTAAACTGCAGATGTGCAGATGTTCCAAGTTTCTTTTTTGGACTTTAATGAATGTTCACAATAGGGCTGAACGATCTATCGTTTTAGACCAAAAATTGCGATCTCAGACAACGCGATTTTGAGATCGCCACGTTTTTTTGCACTGCTCCTAACTGAATCAGGCTTTGTTTTGTCAAATGCTACGGCTGAAAAATGAAAAGAAAACGGAGGAACTGGTCCCTAAAACGAACTCCACCTTTATGTTCGGTACTGTTTCTGCCGGCAGCAGCGGCGCGTCTTCTAACCCTGTGTCTGTGTGTGTGCGCGACGTGTGTCGCCGTGGAAGGGCCGCATGTATGCAAATGTATTATAATGCTACGAGCACGTACGCGCCCACCTCTCTGAACATTCTACACCTGTGTGTGTGTGTGTGTGCAGTGGGAGGGCCGCTGTGTGTACATCAGATGCAGACAGAGGCAGCAGCTAATGACGTCACCAAAACAATAACGCAGGCATTTGATGAAGAGGCTCCATATGAGGACTCTAGTAAACGATGGACAGAGCTGACAGCAGCAGCTCCGTTTGTCCTTAGATATGATTCCCATTAAAGTTTGATCATTTGGCCTAAATCACATTGAACTTTAGGAGTTACTTAAGTCTCAATACTGTATTTATTGTTTAACCTTAGGAGGCACACTTCAGTCTGTTTAAATGACTGTTGAATAATACTTTACAGAACTACATTAGTCTTCTTTTTAACCTATTTGAAATAAAACTTTATTTTGTTCTGTAATTGTTTCAATTTTGATGTTTATTGAAAACTAATACTGAGTGCACGTTATCAGAGTTTACTTTTAGATCTACTGATAGTTTTTGAGAATTGACAGAGTAGGCTACCTGAAGTCATTTACACAAAAACCACAGAAAATCATGATCGTGATTTTATCATTAAAGAATCGTGATATATAATCGCCCACCCCTAGGTATGATGTAAGTTTCTGTGATCTTTGCAAATGCTCATGTGCACTAAAACTTGATTTGAAAAAAATCGTGGATGAAATCGAAATCGCAATATTTGCCAGAAAAATTCAATTTAATTCAATTTATTCTTAAAATCGTTCAGCCCTAGTTCACAACTTCACTACAGATGCAGCTTTCATGCCTTCGTATTACTTCTTCCTCCTCCCTGTGTTTCTCTCCCTGCTCAACATTCCCGACGTCTTTGCCTGATTTCCTTTTGTTCTTTCTCATTTTCTTGTCCCAAACTTTTATATTTCTCCTTTTTTGCTCCAGTGGAGTTGCTGCTCATCATTTAACTCTCCTGTTCCTTCCTGCTGTCTTCTCAGGTGTTTTCCACACTTTTGTACCCCGTCAGGAGCCGCCTGGCATGGCCCGTCTCTCTCCTCCCTTCTCTCCCATCACTGGGATTCAAAGCTTTGTCACCCCTCAACAACAATTACAAGACAAACTAGATACTGGCCAGTTTAAGGATTTACAGACGTCTGAAACAGAAACTTTTGCCGTTCACTGGCTTCTTTTATGTTTAGTCCAGTGGTGATGTAATCCTGTACTTGATCTTCATATGATGCATATGACGGAGGCCTGTCTTGGTATCTGGAGGACATGGAACCCATTCAAACGGTGTACAGTTTTCTTACTCTGAATGTGGAGTGACTTGTTTTTAAGTTGTGAATCTTGTGTTTGAGATGTTTGGAGATGTGTTTGTGTGGTCCCCACACTTGAGACGACTTTCTGTTTTTGTTCCTTTATTTGAGGTTTTTCTGTCCTAACCTTTGTTTCAGTTCCTGTGTCTCCATTCAAAAACATTTTAAATGATTTCTTCTAAAACTTGACTCTGCTTTCTCCTGCAGGTTCTGAAGCCACTAAGTGAACATTATATGGAGGACAACGTCAGACAGACGGTGGTTAACTCTATTAAAGCCAGCTTGACAGAACAAGGCTCACAGCACACCAAGTTAAAGACTCACTGATGCTCTTCCTCCTCAAATCATCATGTTCACCCTCCCTCCCTCCCTCCAGCCCACTGGCTCAGTGTGTTCAGTAACTAGTCCAACACCAAAGCTGACCCTGTTTTTATTTGTCCATCACTTTGCTGCCCCCCCCCCCTCCTATCGGTATGCTGTGGACCTGTAGGCTCATTGCTCTTCGTCGCCCCCCAGTGCCTCACATTAGATACTGCATGTTCATGAGAGGACCGGTCAGAGAACATGATGGCATCGCCTTTTGCCAAAACCTGAAGGATCTTCTCTGGTGTGCCATCGTGTTTTTAATGCATACTGTAAGCTGACACACACTCATTGTTGCTGGTAGCAAATTACTCACTTCAGGATTAAGCTGTAATTCAGGGAAAACTGTCACTGCTGTGGGCGGCTGTTATCATGATGGGATGCAAATCAGAAGTGCTTTGGATCATTTTGTCTTACATGCTAGACAGTTCAATCGGTTAACTTTCCTTTCAGCGAGTGACAGATGCTGACTAATGAGAAACCTGATTGTCCTGCCCGGTAAAATCAGTAAACATAAAGGATGAGCTGGACAGGAAACTCGAATGGTCAAAATCCTTGTGTTTCACACTACATATCTGTTAACCGGGTGATATGTGTATCATCAGACTCTGGGCTCAGGTTGCTTCTAGATGAAATCTCTGTATGTCTCTGTCCTCTTGATATTGTGTGATTGTCCTACTGCAAAGTAAGCGTTTCAGCTGATTTTTCTTTTAGAAACTTGACGTGTTTAATCTGGCCTTCAGTGTCTGGTAGCAGACCTGCCAGTGTTAGACCCTGTATAGTGTTCGGGGTGACTTTTTAGAGCCTGGCTGTAGAGATATTTCAAACAATTTTCACTGCCTTCTTGCATATCTGATTATTGTTGTAGGACCTGCTGAAAGTTTGATCAGCGCTCTGGGAGCTACAGCTCGGACATTCTGTGAGTCATTCAGTCATTTATTCACTTGTTGCTATTTTCACTGTTCTTATTTGTGAAACCTTTCTGTGTTGCTGAGTGGGAGAACTCATATCTGCAGGTTAATTTGAAGCTATACACAGCAACTGGTTAGCTTAGCACATAGATTGAAATCAGGGAAATTGCTAGCTTGGCTCTCTCCAACAGTGGTAAAGACTTCCTATTAGCTTTATTGATCACATGTTATGCAGACATGCTCTGTGGAAGTGTTGTTAAGCACCAGGCAAGCTAACCTAGAGTTATATCTCATCTGCTTGACCCCAATAGTAGGTTAGCAGCTAAGGTAACTAGCCATTATCTGTTGTTTTATACTTGCAGAAATAAGAGCAGTACCTGTAAGTGGTGGCAGTTGGTTTTGTTTCTCTGTTAGAGCTGTATCTCCCAGGAGCCCTTTTATTCTGGTCACGGCTGCATCAAGTCTGAGCTCTTCTGCATCGATTCCATCCACATTATTTCTCCCCAGTCTCGTACTGTACAGTCTGTGTTCACAGATCGGGCATGTATGTTGGAATAAATATTTAAATAAACTTTGTATACGTTTTATATAGTGAATCAGTCGTTTTTCTCTCTCTTCACGGTTAATTTACCAGTCTGGTTTGTTAAGGTATATTAGGTTGCTGCTGTAGGTTTACATGAGAACAGACATTAACAGAAACATTAGGACAGTAACAGGAAAAATATTGTGATTATGACAAGTGGGTTGGAAACGATGTCTGTCTGCCTTTTAAAGATATCTCTGGTAATTTATTTTTGAATAAAATGTTTACCTTAAGAATAAATCATCAACACAACTCTGGGCTCCTTTTGTTGTTGATCTATTATATTTATAGAGATGTGTTTGAGAAGTGATTTATTACTTTTACTTTCCTAAATTTGTTTCCAGGTAACAACAAACAATGGCAACAAGAGCAAGGTAATTTGTGTGTGTGTGTTTTGACCTTACTCTAGTTACCGTATACGTGTGTGCATTGCAGGATGTGTAGTAAATGGCACGGAGAAAAACAGCCTAGATACAGTACAAATGTTTTTGACAGCTTGTTATTTCATAATAAAAATTATAATGCGATGTAAGTGTAATAATTTTTTACTTTGACTAAAGTTGGATTTTACTTAAAGTACTTAGATGTATTAACCAGACGGCAATTATGATTACTGCCTTTCCAAGAATGACCACCAGGGGGAGCCAGAATCTTAAAAATACACATTTATTTTCTCACAAAGGCTTCCAGGTAATAGTCTATGTCCATCTACCCAAACACAGTACTGAACAACAGACCAACGTTGTGCTTATACACAAGCAGGATGTACACAGCTTGCTTTATGAATAATGTGTACAGTTAAAGCAGACGTATCTTTAAAAAAAAGGCCACCAAAATGCAAATAAACACATTGAAACACTGACAGGCCCTTAATCGCCCAGTGAGAGAACTAAAACTATGTCTAGTATAAAACTCATCTTCCATGAGAACATGATTAATGAGAAATGGCACACATGAGATTTCTTTTCCTGACAGCTGCACATTTTTCTTTGCATATTTATGTTGCGTTCAAAATACATGGTAGATGAATCTTACGTTTCATCTGGAAGACATGGCAACGGTAAAAATGTCAGAGAGGATGTTTCATCTAAACTAAAACTACAAACATTCAGTAAGATTTAGCAGGACTATTTACCAGATCATTAAAACCTCATCTTTTGGATTTTTGCTCCGTTTGCTCCATTCTGTTGTAAGTTTACTAATTTGATTGGAGGAATCACCTGACACTGACAGTAGGGAGACGGAGAGCGAAGTGGTTCGTTAGCAGTTTGGTGGGTCAACACTTCCCTTCAGAGTTCATTATTTTCCCATGTTGTTGTTTGTGTATTTGGTTTGATCAGAGTTAAAAGCTGCAACAGTCAAGAGAGATACAACCATAATGTCTGATGTGCAAATGCCGTAAGAAAAAACGGTTGATCACAGACAAATTACTTTTATGAGTACAGATGAGCTGAACAGCAGCAACTAAATGCCTTTTTTGTAGAAATGTGGTCAGACAGTAGGTTCACACCCTCAATATGATTCTAATAGTGAGACTGTTCTAAAGAAATGTAATAGAATCTTGTGAATGAGACTGCAGATACTACAAGTACAGGCCGTCTTAGCAACACTGCTAGGTCACATCGTCCCCTACAAACACATTTTAAATGCATTTGGTTTTTTTTTAACAGTTAATACAAAATATCCCCAAACATCAGGAGAACTGTGCTGCCGATTCTGGAGAAAAATACACATTCAGTAACATATTTCAGCTTTTGTTTGCTGGATGAGTCCGTAACACACCTGGAAGACTGAGGTTCTCTAGCCTTCTGTCTCTCATTCTGGCATCAGGGAAGGTGTTGGAGGGCGCGGTTGGGAGTCATCTACTCTACGTTTAACTGTTCTACTGGAGACTTTAAATCATGGCACGGAAAGCAAAGGACATTGCAGCACCCAACGCCAACCCAAGGGACAGGAAGAAGGCCATGATGGCCCCTGCCGTCTCCGCCTCATGCTGCGCCACCTTCCTGTACAGAGACAACACAGGGTTGAGCATTACTACACAAAAAATGGACACAATGATTAAATATTTTATAATATACCAATTGTCACCATTTTGATGGTGGTGATGCTAAGCTAGACTAATTCTGCCAGTCTACATGCATTAATAATGATGGCAGCACACCTAACAACTAAGGATGGTCTTCTGACGCCCGAGGCTCCGACACATGCGCGGTAGCTCATGAAGCAATTGTTTCGAACCACTGTGCCGAGGCTTGCTTCGGTCACGTGGCTAGTGACGTTTGAACCACTTCAGTGACGTTTGAAGCAGTTGAGTGCTTCGAACGGCATACGAGTCATGTGATTGAATCGGGTTGTGAATCGCTTGGTGGGATCGAGTGTGTTCAGGGATATGACTATATATCAATATATAGTAATAGATCAATCAGTTAGATATTGAAATATATTAGCTACATTGATACTTTTATCGGTTTGATTGCTGCAAAGCAATCGAACTCTTGAGATTCTTTAAATATGAGTTAAATATATTACTTAGATGCAAACGATTCACATTTATTTTTTTATCATTTATATCTAAAAATTTCATAGCATTAAACTCAGTTAATCGCAAATATGTCATTGTGTACATTTTAGTAGAAGAAAAGTTATTGATCACATTTCTCTTGCATGTGTGTGTGTGTGGAGGACCTCTTGCTGATTCGCGTATCATAAGTTTTGAACTCGGAAACTCTCGCACCCAAACCGACGATGATTCCCCTACACCACCATCCAACTTCGTTCTCCGCCGCAAATGCTTTAATTGTGTTAAACATTTTAATCGGATTCATCATGATGTTTGATTAGCCCTAATTATTATGTATTCACTTCAAATGTAACTTTGTAACAATTGTGTGCAGTGAAACTGAAAGTTTAATGTATTTTATTGTGTCAACCATTCAACCAGGTAGTGTAGTCGAACGAGGCTGCACGGAGATTCAAATCCCAAACAATCCATGAACCAATAACACACACCGCAATGCATTTTATTCACCACTAGATGTCCTACTCGAGCTACTGTGTCAATGAAGCCTCGAGTAATGAACCTTTTTCATGAATCAGGTGTCGAAGCTTCAACAAAGCCTCGAAAACCCATCACTACTAACAACACAGACATAGGAGTGGACATCCCGTGACTCCTTCAGTTCTTACTTGGGTCCGAAGCACATGCAGAGGCTGGCCAGGTATCCGTTGGAGAAGGAGAAGAAGATCATGAAGATGATGTACCAGGCATCATGGGAAAACAGCACAGGGAGGTAGTAACGAGGCTCGACGTTACACAGCATGAAGAGAGGAATGAAGATGACCCGCAGGCCCACCAGGACAGGAAGCCAGATGCTGTCTTTACCCGGCTGGACAGAGCAATAAAGACATGTCAACAATCAATGATTCATCTGATAAGGCATCGGATCAAAGGCACCGTTTTTATTTTTATGATGCTAACTTTTCTTTCCTCAACATGTGACATGATTCACAGTCTTATGTAACTTAGAGGGAGGAACATTTAATTGATCATTGAAGCACCTGAGAGGAAACCGTCCTGATCAATGTGCTCTAATGATGCTAAATAAACTCACATGGTGCTGCAGCAGCTGACTACAGTTATCTGCACCAAGCAGCTGAATTCCACTGCAGGTCAGACCGTCAGCATCCTGTACTCAAGTGTCTGCACTTTTGACTTGATTTAATTAGACTGCTTCCTCTGGACTGCAGGGCTGCTGTGGTCATTTATTATTTTCTGGATAAAGTTTTAAAGAATGTGATTTTTTTTTATGAGCCAGAAAAAAAGTTGTTTTCATCACACAAAAGGAAAACAAACATCAGTATGACTTAAAGTGTCTAACACAGATACACTGAATTAAATCTGAGGGCTGATGTCTGACTCTGGAAGAGAAATCTGTAGGATTGCTGGATTTATTATTAATGTAATTTGATTTTGTTCTGCTGGTGAGCTAATGCAGCATCTTCCCTTATCAACTAATATGAGAGAAAGCAGTTCATTATGGTTTTCATATTTAATATCGGTGTCATGATCTGCTAGAATAGGGGACCTGATGTAAGGCAGAAGGGACAAAGCCTTGTAAATCCTCACCTTTGTCTCTGACCCCTAATCCTTCACAGAATCCGCACACACTTTTCCCTAAAACACACATCTGAACACTGCACCTAAGCGGAGTCACAGTTGTAAACGCTTGGTGTTGCCAAAGGCTTTCAATAGACAGCGCGTCTGTTGTTCACAACACCATGCGCCCACAATACAAGAGCAGATTGCACTAAATATTTGGATGTGGTCATTGTAAACTGAGGCTATAAGGCAGACATGTTTATGGACAAGAGTGTTTTGTTGATGTGATCAGGCAGAGTTCAAGCATGGGTTATGAACAGTACTACATACTTGAACATTGTGAAATAAGCTCAAATGCTGTTAAATGCACGCATGTGTATTTACTGGATAAAAAGATGTAACAACCAGGAAGTGTGTGGATACAGACAATAAATCTTCATTCAGCTTTATGATGATGGTTCTTTTTGGTAAGATGTCTTAGTGTTGTCACTGACCCACATACAGACGGCTGTCAGACTCCTTCCGGCCCAGTCCATCAGGTTAAAGAGGAGGAAACATGACACAGGGATGAAGTACAGCCCTGGAATGAGGAAAACAAACAAGTTGCAGTAAACAGCAACATGACTGTAGAGTTTGAATAAAACACTGGGTTCAAAGGTTTCAATCTAAATCTTCAAGTGTGTTTATGTTCAGACTCCCCTCATTTGTCTCACTGCTTCATCTATTTTGGAAATAGTACACATCCTTTCCCCACAATGCACCAAAAAATGTCTTTCTCCTGCCAGACGCCTCACACGTCAACTCACAATCTGCTGTATCTTTGTACAGAAGAAGACTCACCCCAGGCGCCTCCATCTGCCACTGTGGACTTGACGTCGACGGTCACGGCAGGGAAAGTTCCAATGGTCACGGTGAAGATGAAGCACACCGACAGAGCCGTCACCCAGATCTGATCGAGCACAGGAGGGGCATTATCAATACTGTGCAGGCAGCCTGACCGCTGTCATACAGTTGGAACAGTGGATAAGATCTGACACAGGTTATTATATTAACCTGTTTGAAGATGTTAAACACAGACACACTGGGCTTGGTCTCATCCTCCATCAGATTCACCACTGGCCGCTTCTCTGCTGGACTTTCTGAGAAACAAACAATTCTCTGTCATGAAAACAGTCAAATGACACCCGGAGACCTTTATTAACTCCTATGCATACACAATGCATAGCAGGCACCTTTTTTGAGTAAGTCCATCTTGTTCTCCTCATCAGCAGATGGTCTGGCTCCATTAGTCTCTATGTAGTACTGGAAGAACTCCTGTTGACAGTAACCATAATGAGCCCATTTCTCCGAGCCAGCAGAGCAAAGATAAGAGGAGACAACATGTTCCTTACAGCCAGATGTGTTTTCTATCACATTCCAGCACTGAACAACTTCCCTTTACACAACACTGATTCCAAAACACTGCTAGGTTCTCAGAGCACTATTCAAAAATAACATTCACAGTTTGACAGTTGATGTAAAACGGAAACCTTCTGGTAAAAAACATTTTAAAAACTGATGTTTGGAGATGATGAGGTCTCACCAGCTTAGGCAGAGTGAGGTAGGACATTATGGCCAGCAGGATGACAACACAGGCTGTGATGAAGTAACCAAAAGCACTGTCCTGCAACTCTGATCCACCTGAAACACAAGACACAGACAAGGTAAGTGTTATTTTTATTATCAGTTATATCCATGTCTGTACATGTCAACAAGACATTTACTCATTGGAGCGATGAAGAACAAATTCCTCTGGTCTCAGGGAGTATGTAACAGCCTTAAAGGACCTCGCGTGACAGCTGATCTTTGGCTTTTATGATGTTAAATACCATCATTTATCATGTTAGACGTGTATGTGGAATGACTTTAGAATTAGCTTGAAGTTCTTGATCTGATTTGTGTACACAATGTGTTTTGTGAGGTCACAGTGACCAAAATGACATTAACCAAATCTAAAAACAAATCCCCCACAGGCACCTCTGAGATACCATGTTAGTGTTCACTAACACAGATTGAGGACCAGGTAAAGCCTTCAACCACAGCTAGCTGAAGCTTTCCAGCCAAAAGCCTCCACAACCACCATCAGCCACGTAAGTACCGGTACAGTCCAAGGAAGTGATGAATTCATGGTTAATCACTTACTAAAGCAAAATTCATCACTGAACACTTTATTACTTTATTTACAGTCCTATTTGTAGCACATTCTATTACTACTGTCCACCAAATTAACTGCTGTTGTGGAAGGTGTTGCATTTTCTATGCTGTTTCTGCTACTTTATAACAGAAGAGGTGTCGGTGGTTTGTGTGCGAGACCTACTGGCCAGAGCGCAGATCATGGCGAATGCTGCAAAGGTGCCGGCCAGCCCCTGTCCACTCATGATGGGAGTGGTGTAGGTGGCGGGGAGAATCCCTGCCAGCCCGAACAGACTGCCCTGAAGAACGGCTCCGAATGCTGGCGAGGACACAGGTAACAAGGAGAGGAGATTTAATAGGTGCTATACAGTCACTGTGACACAGAACAAGACACTAACAAAAGAAAAGGAACATTTCACCCCCCAAAACAGCACATAACAACAACAACAGTGTGTCGACTCAGACATCAAAGCGTCACCATCACCATGTCCTGCCCTCCAAATCAAACATGATGTGCTGTTCCACATGAGAACCTGGGGGTCAGGGCCGACCCACTAGGTATGAGGAGGGGGTGAGCTTATCCCTGCTGCTCAGTGACTCATTGTAAATAAACAGTCAGACTACAGAGTGTGTGGTACTAGTAAGTGTGTGTGTGTGTGTGTGTGTGTGTGTGAATTTCCCAACATGGAGGACACAGATGATCAAAGAGGGAGACGACACATGGGGATAATCATTTGCATGTGCTCAATGTGGAAATGAGGTAATGGCATTCCTTTAGTGTTGTTTGTTTAGTGACTTTGGTGCAGTGATTGCTTAAGGTTCATGCCGACACTATTATGTTATAAATTAGGAACTTACAGTTGATGCAAACTATTTTGATCATAGTGAGGGTGAAGAAGGGCAAAGGGGCCATGTCCACTTTGACAAGCACTGCTGTCAGCAGGAAGACCACCAGAATGACCGCCAAACTGCCTGAGATCCGCAGCTTCTGAGGGATCCTGGAGCACAGAGACATGAAACGCAGGCCGTTATATAAGAGAAAATGTGCTCACCGAATAAAGAGTGAAGGTTTCGAAATCTGAAAGCAATAAAATAAAGGAATATGGCAGAGAGGATTGTGACTCATCCTTCAAATATTTTCGGATTATAACCATTACTGGGTCACGGCTGCTCAGGGATGGACAAAAAATATATTAGTGAAAAATAAGAGTGTGTTGGGTCACTCAATGACCATGATCATTATTATGTCATCTGGAGATAAAAAAGGGGCAAGTAACAAGACAGAAAGCAGAAATAAAGAACACTGAAGAAGACGGAGACAGCAGGAGAACAAAGAACAGAGACAAAGTTTGGAAGAGAATCAGGGAGAGGAAAAGAAAATGACAGGAGGGAAAAGACTTGAACATAAATAGCATTCCTGGGTGTGTTTGTGCAGGGGAAGAGTCAGCCATGGTCGAGGTCCACCCCAGATTTATGTTAATCCAATTCTAATTAAAGCAAACATCTTGGAGGTTTACAGATGTATGCTCATATAACAGACTTATGTGGCCTGCAGTGGCATGAGCTGAGCCGAGAAGGTGAGCAGAAGAGTGGCAACAGCCAAAAAGTACAAATTACACCCATTATTTAAAAAAAGCAAAGGCAGCTATCTGTGCATTGATCAGGGTCGGTACCTCTGGTGTATAAAGGAGTTGAGGCAGGTGAAGATGAGCAGCGGCACCATGGCACAAAGTGTCATCACGTTGTTAAACTTCGACTCCAGCACATTGCGAGTGGCTCCACCCTCCACAGTCAAGTTAGCTGTCTGATTGGCAGTGGGGGGGTCTTTCAGCCTGCTGGTGAAGTACTGAAGCAGAGGGAAGAAGGAAGCACATTAATATTACATCTTCATATGGCTGTAATTTGCAGACCTGTTTGTGCACCGTAACACTTATATTATGCTCCTATATGTAAATATTTGACTATTTGGAACCACTACAAACTTTTATCATACTACTGCACATGACAGAAAACCTTTATGGTCTTCACACAGTGACATTTTTACTTTGCTGTCCACAGTGAATGCCATGAAATGTTACAGGTATATTAAAAAACACTATAATTTTAAGGAAATAGGCAATTTGAGAAGAGCATGCAAAAATGTTATGATAAAATATAAAGCATGAATAAGTAAGGCAAAGTAAAGCTATATACATAAATGTGCATGTGTGCTACATTAGCTGTTGTGCAAAATTCAGCAGGGAATGAATAATTGTGCAGAAACTGTCAGGAGGTAAACAGCATGTGTAATTACTGAGGTGTAAGGTGTCAGGGTCAGGTTACTGTGAATATAGGGTATATATCACAAAACAAAGTAGTAGGAGGTTTCTAAAATAACACATAGTAAGTACATGATTCATACAAGTAGCAATCCTCATTGTGTATATATTCACCTAATGAAGAAGGAGCTCTGTGTCCAGGTATTGGAGATACTAATAAATATGGCTATGCTGAAAAATCAATATATTGTTTTTTAAACTATCTACTTCAGGCTCAACAAATTACTATTTGCCTCTAATACAATCAACAACAACAGTGTGCATGTTAATTCTCTATGAGTAACAAGACTGAAATTCCACATTTTAAGAAGTTAACCCTGCAAACCTCTGAAAGAATGGATGGGATTAGTGAGACTATACCACTGCCCATGAAATCCACCAGGTGGTTCTACAGAGGAAGGTAAACAAACAATCTTTGTTAACCCTAAAAGTTTGCTGACCTTCCCCTAGGTGTGCCCTGACCTTTTAATTAACTAATGCAAACCACTAAGGCACCAACGGGGCTCTTCCTATCACATCCATCTGTCTCTTGTTCCCACAGATTAACTGCATGTGCCTGCAGACATCCTCACATTCAGAGGATTGCAGTGGTCGTGAATGGTGGGACTCACCATTGTTGCCGTCATGAAGAAATTCCACGGTAAGAGGGTTCCCAAGCCCAGGATGAAGAAAATGATCCATACTGCATTGTATCTGGGAAAGAATGAAGCTCACATGAAAGCACATCAATCAAGTCATTCATCTTAATATCAACAAACAATATCCAACAACGTATCCGCTGGGACTCATCGACATCTCAGCAACTAACAAACAGCCTCCTTTCTTTTAAAATAACTCATCTTACTTGTCTCGAGGGGCGTTGATGGCCGTCATGGTTCTCTTTAGACAGTGGAGGCTGGTGTTCAGGGTTTATATAGGGCAGCTGCAGATCTGCAACATACAGTCAGCATTATTATTAGCAGCATTCTGTCTTATTTTTGTTTATAAAAAATAAAAATGTTCTCAGCAATGAAGTCACACACACTGTCTCCTGCTTCTTGTTGCTTCTTTGCACTGCATTTTGGATTATTAAGGATTAACAACAAATGTGCTTAGAAATGTTCTCTGCCTGTTGATCTGACTTATCTACAAAAGTAACTGGTTTAAAAACAGACCGACATGAGGAGGCCAGTGCAGCTGCTCACTGCCAAAAGTCTAAACTACAAGAGAAGATTTGATTTCTGCAGATATTCCACTACTACAACAGCCAAAACACACCTTTTCTTTTCCATCATCCTTCCTCAAACAGCCTAACAGCCTTAGAATAAATAAATACAGACATTTAAACAGTTCAGACAGAGCTGTCCGGTTGAGTGGCTGCATTTCAGCACAATCAGTAGAAAAACTCTTCATCACAAGCATGCAGCAGCAAAATCAGTTTACTACTATTCATGTATGAACACACCCATCCAACCACCAAAAAACAATGAGAAGTTAAACACTCCAAAATCTTACAGCTTCGTGGTGTATTTGAGCAGCAGATGTGAAATCACAAGCCAACCTTCAACCTGGTTAGAAACACATCTCATCACCTCACAGCATGTCATTCCTCTTAAAAACACGGTTAAGATCGGAAAAAGGATTACAAAAACATGATTTTCTGTCCCTGAACACCGTCCCTGATAAACTTACTTGGAGACGAGTCCAAGCTCAAACAGGAGATCCTTCTTCCCACCGGTCAGAAACAGAAAGGCCAATCCAGCTCTGTATGTTTGACTTTATACCACACGGTTTGACACCCAGCTGTCTTCCACCCAGAAGACCAGCCCCTCTTTGCATCTCGTGTCCATCCCTCCCCTTTCCTTTTACCTCCAACACCCTGTTTTCCTCAACCCTGCCCTTCCTACACATTTTCACATTCCAAGCAAGTGTGACACTGTTTGGCATAAAGACGTCAGATGGATTTATATAACTTTTTTAAAAACTCTAAATAGAGCAAGGGTTTTTTAAAGTGTTTCTGCACAACATTGTTCAGCTTCTTGCTTCACATTTCCATCTGTTCTCCCCTCTGCAGTGTCCTGTTTTTCCACATTTTAATTTATCCCTTCATATCCCCACACTGTGTATCCCACTGGCTGGTAATTTCTCACCTCATTTCACCTTTACTCCACCATGTTCTCCTCTCATATGCTCATCAACCTCCCTCCCATCTCTCTGCTCGCTTTATGCACCCGGCACCATTTATGCTTTCCCCTCTTTTTTTTTTCTAGCATCTTGTCCCCTGAATCAGATGGAAGGCATGTGCCTAGATAGTTGCGTGACACCATCTCCAAGCAGAACAACTTGTAAAGTTGTCTAAGGTTACTTTTAAAAACAGCTAAAAAAGGCAAGGACTAATCACCCACTTATGGTGTAGTTACTGGATACTAGAACTAACAGAGCAAGTCTTTGTTTGTTGCTTGATTTGTATAGGTGACATCCGGCACATGTGCAGGATGTCACCTATAATACCTGCCATTCACGTTATTCTACTTATTTGTAAGTGGCAAAGATGAGCCAGCACAGAGCAGGGCTGGATGTTAATGCAGTGAATGCAATTACAAATTCCACAAATCAAACAATATCACTTAAAAAGCAGTCATTTCTGAGCAGAAAACCTCAGTTCAATAATCAAATTAAGCCCACATACGATTCCCATGTACAATTTGAATTAGTCACAATTGAATAGGCAGCTCCTCCAAAGTGCATTATGTGTAGATCCTTGTTGGCAGACATGATGAATCCCATGGTTGATCTGGCTGGTCATGAGTGCACTGTGAGTGAGGACAGAGAGGCTTCTATAGGAAGGTATCATGCATAGAACTACTCGTGGCTGTATGAGGAGAATCAACTCAGACTTTTCTCATGCACAGTGGTTTGTCAATGTGGGTTAGGGTTGGGTGATATTGGAAAAAAAATGAATCATGATTAATTGTGGCATTTAGCCGATAACGATTAATTTGACGATTAATTGATGACAATTGCACTTGCATGTTTTTGACTCTAAACCGCCAGAGCAATTCAGAGCAATGGATGCCTCTGTGTGTCAGCCTGTCACCATGGTAACAGCAGAGGACACCTCAAAAACCACTCCAACTTTGAGAGCCTGGCGTGCGGAAACGATTCGGAATTAGAAAATTCTGAATACAAGTTTGATAGAGCAACATCTAATGAGCGTTTTAAGACTAAAATGGAGTCTGTAGCTTGAAATTTGTAGCCTAGCAGCAATCAAACTAATTAAGCTGTGACTGGAATATGTCACACACTAGTGCATGTTTTCACTCATACTGTAGAACAGCAGCAGAAAAAACAAACGAACTGGACAATTCCACATTTAAATGTACGTCTGTGCAAATCAACCTGTTATGTTCTTCCAGCGCTTAGTTTGGTCGTAAGCAGCACAATGACTAAACGTACCGCGGATTCTCGGCTGAGTGGAATTCTTTCCAATATCTGCTGGAGGAGACTTCGCTGTTGTAACGCTCCACGCTTCACACCTTATGCATGTCACGGCACTATATACTACAGCTGTATCGCAAGCCATTCATATCACATATCGCCAGTACTTAAAGCGCCGTTTTTTACGTCGTACATTGTCGTCGTACATTGTTTTCCTCGTCATGACGAGGTACTAATCGCCATAATCGATAAGTAGCAAATATTAATCGGTGACAGTTTTTCTGACGATTAATTGCACGCGATATTTTGCACAAGCCTATGTGACATGTGAGACAACAGAAGACCATCTCAGCACAAGACAGGAAACATCTGGACAAAATGGCCGACCATAATCTCCTGAAATCCAAGACTCCTGGCTCTCCAGTAACCAGCTTTTAACTTCCTCTGAATCCCGCTGAGCCTTGAATCTAACTGATCTGGGTGTCCTACTTTGTTGGGTTGGTTTGAACTTGCAAGTGACGTAATCTACAGAACACAAACCTGATTCTGAGGCCATCTGAAGCTTACATATTTCTAACTCTAGATCTTTCCAGTGTCAGAGGGACTGTGGGTATTTTCTGTCACACAGACACAACTCATTCTACACAAAGGCATTTTAAATCATTTTACCCCAGTCATGAGCAGCTTTTGTGTGTATGTGGTGCCTTTTCTTAAAGACATTTGCCTGAACAGTTTGGAATGTTGTTTTTCAGAAACACATAACCAAAGTAGTATTTTTATACTCCATTTCCTCTCTTCTGCTAGTTGTCATGACAAATGTCAAATCTTAGTGCAGACCAAAATTTATCATACCCAAAGGCATTACACTTGAAGTTTTAAACACATCGGCTTGTCCCAGATTCTCTTAAATTATGCCTCTTTCAGCCTAACGTGTCATAAAACTGAGCCAGCTGGCAAACCTTCCCTGGAGCTGAGATGGTGCCCACCACACACACACACTCACACGGGCACTTTGCAGTCTGCAGAGTGGTACACTGTTACACTTCCACTTGGCCTGTTAGTGACATCCAACTCCAACAACCAGCAGTCCAATGGAAAAAAGACTTAACAGCAGTAATTTACCGTTTCTGCCTCTTCTGTCCAAAAAAAAAAGCCAGGGCAGTTCAGACTGTTTCACTTGCTGCAGTCAGGAATGTGTCAAAATATTTATTATACAACAAAACCTCACATAATGTCCTAATGCTGCTTTGGCCCTTTTATTAAACTCAGCTCCTCCCTTATTAATTACCGGATTCAAACCTTTTCTGTTCCCTCCGATGTGGATAGATCACATCTGACCTTCCCTGAAGCCAAACCTGTTTTAAGTGGTAGCACCTAAGGGTTAATCATCTTGTCTAAGATCTAAATATGTTTAGACTCGGTTATATTTTCCAGTAGAACTCTGTCTGTTCTGAGACAAATTTATTGTATGGTTTTGTTATTGGACATCATTGAGTTGGAAAATTTGGAACTTGGTTTTTGTGAATTTTTGAATTTCAGAAATATCTGTGACAGAAACAATGAGAAAATCACTGAAATCTTAGGGTTAAATGTTCACAGTAAAGAACTGGAGTTAATTTCTCAGAATACCTCTCTAATACCGCTTTTATTCCTAGGCTGGGAGTTTGATGCTGGTCATATGACGAGGGGAAGGAAGAATAACCCCTTTCCCCGAGGTCATTCCTCAGTGCTTATGGAAGCCAAACATTCTCTCTGAGCAGTATAGGACTGGAATGCCTTTCTCAGAATTAACAGAAGGAGATGAACAGCTAGGAGGCATTTGTTTTGACACAGTGATATCAGAAAATCTCCACTGCTCACGCAGCCAGCTCATGTGCCAGGTATCACTTAATACACTAAACTTTAATGTATGTAAGGGGTGGGGTTATTTGCCACACAAAATGTACACATCTTGGTGCAGGGTTGATTAAATCATCACTGAAGCTCGATCTCCTGGTTTCCACTCTGGCAATCTAATCAGAGGTTGTGCCTGACGTGTGACATAACACAATTATCTCAAGTTTAGTAGCCACAAGCAAAGAAAAAGAAACTGCAGGTAAGAACACAAAAATGCAATTCTTACACCAGTACTTACAAAAAGTACACAAATGCAATAGAAAAAAGGAAGTTGTTCACAGTTGTTGCATTGAGAGTTTGTAAACAACACACACATCTGTTTTGTCTACATTTACAATTGAACAGAGGCAGGATACTGTGCTATACAGTAAATACACAATGGACTGATGAAGGTGTAATAAACTAATCAGTCTCTCAGTATCAAGCTAAGAGGCTGTGGATTTGAATTCAGAAAGTACAAGAAGGTAAGTGGTCATGTGTCATTTAAGGGCGATCCATACCTTTGTGTGCATTTCTACCATCAAAGCTGCCCTGTTTGTATCCATTAATGAGTAGCCACGGTAACTGATTTAACATCCTGGACCCTGTCTTGTAAAACTGAGATGAGAAGAAGCTGACTAAAGAAAAGAGGCAGAAAGCAAAACTGACTGCTGGCTATACACAACAAATTCATACAGTGATGTCCAAGAGTTTTAATCGATGCAACTGGACTGAAAGAAAAAGACGTTTCGACACTCCCACCAAGTGCTTCCTCAGTTCTGCTCGGGGGAGTGTCGGAAAAAAAAAATAAAAATAAAAATGAATCCTCGAGTCCAGTTGCCTCGATTTAAACTCCTGGACATGACTATAACCTGTTTGATGTGTTTCCAGTTTCACACTGTATTATGACCAACACACATACAAACATAAACTATATCTTGCTTTGCAGTCTTGGATGGGGACATTGGGGAATATATTTCAGTTGCAGTACATTGACTTTTAAAGCCAAGATTTCAATTTCATGCTGCGTTTCCTCCCGCTCGTATTTCAAGGACACTGGCTCTGTCCTCACTCTGTATAAGGAACATGTGGGTTGCACCTGCAAAAAAAGATGTAAGCTTTTCCGAAGAATTTCAACATTGAGAAAAGCCTAAGTAACTACCGTGTCTCTTTTTGGAACTGTTTTTTTGGAATCCAGTCTGCTGTCAATTTGCTAAGCTGCTGAAATACTGAGCAACATAGACGTCGCAGTATAAAAACAAGTGATTGTATTGAAACTCTGGAGCTAAACAATTGCTTCTACATAATTTTAATTGAAATTAGTGGATAAATAGGGATTAAAACACCACCACTCGTAACTTCATGGACCTTTTGCTGGTTTGCCAATCAGAGCTGTAGCCAAGAAACACCAACTACTGCACAGTCTTTTGACCTGTTAATAAAATGCAGATTGTGACCTTTTATTTGCAGACAAAAGCCAGATGTAACCAAGTCTTTATTGGGTTTGTCTGGCCTGATATTTACAGTGATGCTGGACAGAGAAAAAGAGGCAAGTGAAAGGCTGTCAATTTTTGTTATGATGGTCCTTCTACCATCTCGTCTACTGAGGTAGAAAAATATACCTGGCGTCCTGCACAGCTTCCTGAGACAGTAACCAGACGTACAAGCTGAAGGAAGCTCACTTAAAATATTGCTGCGCTGCAACAGGCAAGATTTACAGATAAAACATTCACTTTGAAAAGCTCATTATGAGCTACACACAGTCCAGATTTGAATTTTTATTATTATTTCAGCCATGCATTTGAATGTGCAAACACAGATTTAGTGCATTCTGTGGTTGATACTTTAATCAGGTCTCTGATCTGCACTCATTTTATAACCATTACAGCTGCCTTTTGAAGTAGGCCACGACATGTTGATGTAGATTTGCTGCAAGTTTACCCACTGCAAAAAAAAACTCACAATTTTCCATCACATGCATAATGTGGTTCGGTGGGAGGCTGATCTCACAGTCATTAGACTTTTTTTTAAACAGCTTTTCCACACTCAGGCATTTTTATGTGTTGCCTCTGTCTCTTTTCTAGTGAAGGAATTAAATCCTGTTGACAAAAATAAACAAATCAAACTCTCCATCTGAACCAAAGTTCATTTCAGGGAATAGAGAGGCTGTGTGAACAGAAGGACCCTGACAGGTGGCCAATTGCCTTGTCACAACATCAGTCCCACATGCCCAGAGGTATTCAGGGGCAAACCAAGCAGACGCAGCAGGCCTAGGTAACACTGTGAGGGTCCTCTGATAGACAAAGGCACACACAGAGGCTGATAAAATTAACTTCAACAAAACTCTGACAACACAGACGGGACTGAACCACACGCTGCTGGTCTCTATGAGAACACCCAAAGGCGTCACAACATCAACATTTCACTAGTTTCCACTTCATAACACAATAAAATATCACAGTGCTGCTTAGTTATGTATATTACATCTGTCCCCGTGTAATTTCCATGCTGAAATGTCATGCTTTGTTTAAGAGGGATGTAATCAAGACAAGAGTGCAAATAAGAGCAGGAAACAATAACACAGAGACGGGAAAAGAGACTTTCGTGAGACGCTAATGAAGGCAGCATAAACACAAAACCTTAGGGAAAATTCTGGAAAGTAAAAAAAAATAACTAATGCCAAAGGAGGGAGGCGGGATAAAAGGTCTCCAAATCTATTGTCTTCACCGTGACCTGCCCCCTTTACACTCCGAATCCTTTCCCGCTTCTCTGACAGAGCAGGAACAAAGCCCATCCACAGCTGCCTGTCGTTTTAGTTGGTTCAAGTGGTCTGGACTAACGGCAGACCAATGAACTGGCAACAGTCAGCACCAGTAGTGTAGGAAGCATTAAAAATGTGTGTGTCAATGACTATTTCAGAGAAAGACTCAACAAAAACTCATTGATTTTAAAACGTGGTGACATACAGAAACTAATTCCAAGTAAAACAACAGTTTTGTCAAACATACTGTTGCCACTACACTAACAGATGATACAAAGCCTCCATATCTGAGGCCTTCTCTCATTTACAGAAACAAAAAACTGGCAAATCTCCCTCTGTCCACTCGATTGAGTTTTCCCCGTCATCACTCACCTCAGCAATAGAACTTCCTCCACTGGCCCTTCATGATGGCCCTGTCTCTGACTCACTCTCAGTACCAACCCCCAATAGATGGAGAGATTGTGCTTTACTTTTCAATTACCAACCAATATAAGTTAAAATATATATCTCATCAATGAAATAACATCAGCATATTTTGTTTGAACACAGTTCTCATCATCTGAGTTTCAAAAAGGTGTTGGACCATGAACCAAACTGCTTAATGCAGATAATACTGAAACACTAACTTACAAAAATTCATGTCTTTATTTTTATTTGCTTATAAAACTGCTGAATTCACAACAAA
The DNA here is from genome assembly GCF_900634625.1 of Parambassis ranga. Taxonomy (NCBI): domain Eukaryota; kingdom Metazoa; phylum Chordata; class Actinopteri; family Ambassidae; genus Parambassis; species Parambassis ranga. Next base: position 10,687,669 of record NC_041035.1, read on the forward strand.
CCTTGTGGAGGTGTTTATTTTAAAATGTGTGTGTGTGAGTGGGGGGGGGTCCCCCTCTGATATAATGGTAGCTACGCCTATGGTCTGGTTTTTCAGATTAATCCTCTGATTATCCGCTTCACACCAGCATTAAAAAAAATGATTCATTTCACCAGTTAATAATGAATCACATCTGCAGTTTGACTCAGGCAACAGGTGGGAAAACCCCCACTCTGAACACTCTGACAGAGCAGATGCTTGTGTGCGTCCAGCGGTGGAGTCGATTCTGATGTCCCATCAGCTGTTCAGCTGCAAAACAAAGCCACCATTCTGCTGCTGCTCTTCTCCTTGCTTCAGGGTCAGCAGAGTCGCAAATAGCACAGACACGTGTGACATGGAGCCGAGCTGGGAAATCATTCAACCACAACCTCATTCAGGGGAGCAACACAGAAACACAGAAACACAACAGGACTCATCTGACCACTGAATCTACCTCATCAAAACACAGATTTGACATACCGTACATTCAATCTGCGTCTTTTTAACCAGGACTGTGCGAGCCTCTATGAAACCCACATGTTGACTCCAAGTCATCGCTGACATTAATGGATCCCTTTCTTCACTTCCTGTGATGCATCATCTACCCACGTGCTGCCACTTAAATAAAGGCCACCAAAAACGCACGTGGCCACATCCTGCCACCCCTGTTATTAATCACACAATGATCATCCTCCACCCAAAAAGCCACTGAAAACCAAAAAGGTTCAAAATATAATGTGGTGTGAAATGCAGTATGTACCTGGTATTGAAACAGAAAACTCAAAATGTGCATTATTCTCCGTCGACACTGCTAGTTAACATCATTAGTTGGCACAACACTGGCCGGCTGGACCATGCTGGAGTTGGCGCTAAATTCAATTCCAAGCTGTGGTCGACACAAAGGAGGCAGCTACGCTGGAAACAAAAAAAATAACCCCGGACCTTATGTCTCCGTTCATGTCTTTCGGGGACAATTTAAAGACAACAAACCGAATCACGGAATCACGAAAGAAATCACTGATTTATCAGAACCGCATCAGAAACAAGTAACAGTGATTTATTCCCCAAACTCCCCTTTGCAGCCTGTTTGGAGGCGAATACAGACTCGGAACAGCCGCCATTGTTCAGTTAATACCGCTCACAAGACTACAAACATCAGCTTTTAATCGTTTCACACTCTTTAATTGTCTGCAGTGGAACGTCCTTACCTTCGTACGGTCTGTGGAGGCTTGTTGTGTCTGCTGCAGCGTGCGTGCCTTCTCCTCAGCAGGGAGCGTTGCGTTTACGTGTCGTCGGAAAACACAGCTTCCAACACAATCAGGACACGTATGACATTATATACTAAACTTAATCAAAGTACTCAAAGTTCTTTTATAGACGTATGCATATTGATATTAAATGTATATTTATTTTCTTTATGACAAATAATAATAAGTAAATTGACAACAAATGCTGGAAAAAAAAATAAAAATGTAAATATCACAACAACAGACATGTTTTCATTATTTTGCCTGGCAAACACAGAACAATGTTTAGTGATTTATAACTTTTAAAGTATGTCACTTATTAGTGGTGTTTGAGTTTTTAGAAGTTTATTTTAACACTTTGACTTAGTCAGGTTCATCACTTTTCTGAGGTACTTTTTTAATCACTGTTGTATTCTATCTGCAGTGTGTTTCTACGCTCTTAGCTACATGAAATATTGTTCTAATTAGGCGGAAAGTGTGTTTTCCAGTCGTTTTTGATGTGATGCTTATTTGACTGTACATTTGAAAAAAGAACATTGTATCCATTAGTTGCTCAACCTGTCGGCATCGCCTGGATCTTTTCCAGCGGTGTTAGCCGGAGTCTTAACATGCTCAGCAGTTGTTGGCTGCTTTCTTTACACTCATCCTGAAACACCTCACCAGTGTTTGGGTGATTGTGGAGGCCAGATCAACTGATGCAGCAGTTAATATTTAGTTACATTGGTAATCCTTACTAAAACACTGCACTTTACGTGCATGACTTCTGTTTCTGTTTAGTGGTCTACAAAATAACCACTTCCTGCCAGCCGGCACAAAAGCCTTACTGGACCAATATCTTTCTGAGGAAAGATACTGATTAAAAAGCCACATTACAAACAGCAATTGCCCCGTATTTGGGCTAACCAGGAATCTGGTGCTACCAGGACAGCAATGAGCAGAGCCTCAAACCCTGAGTGACCTGTTAGGAGGTCTGTCCGTCCCTGTTTACAGTGTATGGTCTAAACAGTTGTTTTCAAACTGTACTATAAATCATGCAGTCCCTGAATCATTCACACTCATCAACACATGCAAAAGCAGCACATGAATTCAGGCTGAAGGTCAAAGCTGGCCTTGAGGCACACAGTAAAGACAAAATAACCAAGTAGAAGGCAATTCAGGCAGAGAGTGTCCGAGGAGGGTAGTGTTTGTGCGACTGTTGTTAAACCGTACAAAAATATTACCGATAATTCTGATCAGTCGACAGTATCTTGCAAAATGCTGTTCTCTTTAAAAACCACTCTGTCCTCTATTTCCTTTAGAGTACAGCTTGTTTTCGCAAGTGTCTGCAAGAAGTGACACCAATGTATAATTTCACCATAACAAGTCGGCCTGTCTGAGAAAAGAAGGAGGTTTTTTGTGTCTGTACTTATTGAGCATTGGTCTCTGTTGTTTACTCAGCTTTGGTAGATACACAGTCATCCACACCCTGTCTCCCCCATCTAAAAAAAGCCTGCTGTGGTTTTGGATAGAAACCATCTGTGAAGGAGGGACAGCCTGGCTGCTTCCTCACCAACCTAAATCCTACCAGGAAGAGCTAAGACACAGAGGGCTGCTGTCTGTCCCTGTGAGTGTGAAGACACAAAACTACACTTCACTACAATCAGGGGCTGTTTTAAATTACTTATTTTCTCTACATTCTTCAGTCTTTGTTTTTGGCTTGTGTAGCCAGGCTCTCAGCATGTACCACAGCCTTGACAGAGTCTTTCCATGAAGAGGAGAGAGTGGGAGAAAGAAAATAAGACACTGAATGATGTGTGCATGTGTGTGCCTGTGTCTATATGTGTGTGTGTGCAGTTCACTCTTCACCTGTTGTCACTATGTTAATCCAGCTACTATTATTCATATATTATCCTTCTCTTTAAACTCAACACAGACAGAGTAATGGTTCGGCGCTTCCTGAACAGAGACTGCTTGATTTCTGGAAAAGATACAGCTAGATGTGCACACCAATAAGAGTTGATGGAAGAATAAACAAGGGAAGCAGCAAAACAGTGATAAGAGGGGAAAAAACAAAGTTTCTTCAGCAGATTACTGTAAACTGTGTGTCTTGTTGTGAATCATTATTTAGCCCCGCCCCTGGTTGGCAGTGCCCTTTCTGTGGCGTCTTTGTGGTGAAACTTAAAATGTCATTTTTGCACTTGAACACAACACTAAAGAAACTGGAGTAACTACATTGTGACACCTATGTTGACGACTAGTTTACAAGTGAGAATTTAATAAAGGTGTTTTTGTCATAATTATCAAATCAGTTCTTATCCACCAATGCAAATGGACCCTGTCCAAATGTATGTGTTTACATATGAGTTAGATTCTGAAAGCTTAATAAAATATATATTGTTGTAGCATAGTCATGGCCTCCATGCTAACACTGTTTTCCATCATCATCCATGTAGTCTTTCACCAGACCGACACTGAAAATGTTGGACAGATGACAGCAGCAGTTACTAAAGTGAAAACAGTCCTAACTGTCGCTTATTGCCACAAACCGACATCCATCACCTGCATGACATCTCTCAGAAAGCAGCCAGTACCTGCCTGCCTGCACATACTGAACATGCTGCCAAATCAAACTGATAACTTCCACAATGTCAAGAAGAACCTGAGAAAACAAGCAGTTCTTTATGTTGCCTGGTTCTTTCTATTGTCAGATGAAAATCTTAAATCCGTCTCTTCCTGCTGACCCCAGACAGGTCCATGTTTAGTCATTTTTAGAACGCATGTTTATGAGCAAACAAACAAACATCACACGTGTCTAATTCAAGAATATCCTGTGTAGATTGTGGCATTGGAGGCGCACTCAGGGAGAGGAGCAGGGCATGACATGAATGGACTGGAAGTGGCTTTCTGACCTCATACTGAGATTTAACAGGACAGGAATTCCAATGGATGGCCTCTTCAACCTCTAAATGACTCTGGAGACACAGAGAGAATGAAGTAAATCCCATCTGGGATTAAGAAATTGGAGTCCTGGCTCTGTTTGGTGGGATTAAAGTTTGGACTAAGACAGGCAAACAAAGAAACTCCTCCTCATCTTAATCTCAGCAGCTACTCTAAAATCTCAATAGAGTGTGAGTGGTCTGACGGGGTCACGCTCTATGAAATCCTTGTCATGATGGATGCTCGCGCAGACAAGGTGCATTCAAGGACGAGAGCTACATTTTAGACAACCCATTATAGGATTCAGCAACTTCAAAACTGGCATTAGTCCAAAAATTCTGCGATTTGTGGGGAGTTGTTTCTCACATTCTTTTGTGCAAACATAAAAATCCACCCAAATCCTCAGAAAACATCAAACCTGAATTTGCAGAGTTCACTTCGTTCACTCCTGTTTATCCTCCTTTTATCAGTAATGTGCTAAATGTTGAAAAACGGCTTAAATTTTGGGCATAAGCTAATCTAAAAAATGAAGTGACCCTGCCAAAAATAATAACATGTTTTGCGTTTAGCTGAGCTACATTCACTCGGTCACTGCTCAAATACATCCTTCACAATTTGCCTGGTTAAAAAAAAAAAGCTCATTAACATCTATTGACTTTTCCATCTATCAATATTAAGGGCAAACAAGTGTGATCATTCACAGGACAAAAACGAAGAAACAGACACAACATCCCGTATCAATCATTTTCCTCAGACTGCTTCTAAACTTTGGGAATTATTTGACATTAACAGCTCAGATTCCATTCAGCATATGAGAAGGAGGATTGTGTGAGTGCATTCCTGTCATTTCTACACTCTGTGCTTGAATGTATAATGTGTAGTAACAGTCCTGTCCTCACAATACAGTTGTTGTTAGGATGGGGTCAGAGGACACAATGATGGCAAGAAAACAGCCTGAGCAGAGAGGAAGATGGAAAACAGAAGTCAGGATCATAGGTCATAACATATGGAAAGACTTTCTTTTTACACAGGTCAGTTAATTCCATTAAGAAATCTGTTTTGTTGAGTTTAGTTTAGTATATTAATTTATTTGTCAGTAAACATGCTCTGTACCAGATCATAGCGTTCTCACTAATTTCCATCTGTAGTCCCTGTGGCAGGCAGGAGGGAGGTTGTGAGAATTTGTAATTTTGAACACAGTTTCTGCTAATTCACATAGTTTTATTTCTATACAACTTCTTATTTCACTTTTAATTTGTTGCAGTGGATGCTAAAAGGTCAAAAAAATTAAAAGTTTATTTTTCATTAAGTGATGTAGCAGAATTCACTTCTATTTATATGTAAGAGCCTGTATTCTTGTAATCAGCAACACTACCTGCAGGCTAAACATGTAGTATTGGAAGTATTGCATACTTTTACTGGGACTTGACTGGCTGCCATTTTACAGTCTGGAGCAGCACGATGGGTGTTTATGGCCATCAGCTCATTCCACCCCTGCACCCTTAATGTGCGCACACTACATGTCAAACTTGCCATACAGCTAATGTGATAATGTGTTTGAATGGTGTTGCAAGTGTTTTCTTTGTGTCTCTGTGTACATAACATCACCTGTTAAATCAATCCAGGAAATCGGAATTCCCCGCTGACAGCCTCCCAGTAAAAGTAAGCAACCCATCTAATAAAACATATTTAGCCTGCAGCTAGTGTCGCTGATTACAAGAATACATGCTCTTAAATGTAATTTGTACTGAATTCTGCTCTCTGTGTACATAATATCACCTGTTAAATCAATCCAGGAAATCTGATTCCCCGCTGACAGTCTCAGCTGTTAAAAGACTTTTGCTCTCCTGTGTAAATTTTGCTGTCAGCTCATGACCCTCTATAGATCTACTCTTACTCCTCAGCCATGTTTAAAATGTCATCCTTATCAGTCCTTATCCTCGCCCATCCTTTTATCTTATCAGAGGCTGACAGTCATCCTGTTGGCTTGCCCTGATATAGAAAATAATCAAACAGAGACAAGTGAGGCCAAGGTCCTATTTTTTCAAGAATCTGGAGTGCTGCCATTACCATGTTTTCTATGGTGGGGTTATGAGCATTGGGCATCCTGTTTGCCCATTTGAAACCCATTACTCAATTGTTCTTTTTCTAGTGCTGCGTAAGACGGCACCAGTTGTATTTTCCAAAGCTTACTGATACCCCGCCATTCAACCCTTTTTTCAACCACTTAACTTGAAAGCCATCTGTTGAAGGTACACACACACACACACAGGCATGCTACAGCTTGTTGTTACTGACAGTTTGAATGAGGAAAATTCCTATCCCTATTAATGATTCCTATGACAACACAGTGCCACAATGCAGGTAGGGAGAGTTTCCAAAAGAGAAACTGAAATTTTCATTGGATCTCTAAAGACCTGACCTGGAAGTGGTGAAAGTTAAGTTAAGATAAGATAAGATAAGATAAGATAAGATAAGATAAGATAAGATAAGATAAGATAAGATAAGATAAGATAAGATAAGATAAGATAAAACTTTATTAATCCCGAAGGAAATTCTTGTGCCAGAGGTATCAAGTTACAGGCTTAAATAGTATAAATATATATATATTAAATATAAATAGTTAAAGGCTTAAATAACAAAGTCAAATCCCTTAATGTTGCAGCTTTATTTTAATATGATGATTAAACCTGGTTTGTAGTGAATACTTATCTTTAGAAGTGCATTTTGAGTACGGTAAGTTTTATCCAGGCACCGGCTGTCTGTGGCCATATTCTTGATTTGCAAAGCAGTGGATGAGAAGAAAACTGGTAGTGACAACAGCAATCTAACGTCAAAGTCAAGCTGGCTCCTTTTTTTCATCTTCATCTCATCAGTGCAATAGGCAACCAGTCAGTCTGTGGTGACATTGTTAAGCAATGCTTCTTTATTTTCAGTCTGAGTTCTTTCTTTTTTTTAACACAATTACAGCTTCTCAGTCATGTGCAAAAAGTACAGGAAGTGCTACAGTAGTTGGCTACAGTCTGTGGTGTGAGTTTGTGAAGTGTTGTGGTGAAGCCTCTTCTTCACTGTACTGGTGAGAAAACCATGAGAGTGAAGCAGAGTTTGCACATGCTCAGTCTGTGCACAGGTCTCAGAAGACCTTGATGAAGGTGAACCATGTGTGTAAATTTGGAGCCAAACTGCTTTAAATGACATTATTCATGAGCAGTCATTAAACATGCGAGCACCTTGTCTTTTTTTTTACAGGCAGTGATAAACCCATTTTAGAGGCTGACACCAGATCCCTGTGCTGCATGTGGACTGCAAGGCAGAGTGACACTCACATGACTGAGTGAGATCCGCCTCATGCGTGTCCCACTGACAGACTGCGTGCAAAACGTGTTACGGACCACAGACCCTCAGTCGCTTCACTCTGAGAGTCCAAAACATCGATCAAGCTCACATATAGAAGAACAATACAATATTACTATAATGTCTGTCTTATATAACACCATTCACAACAACACACTGTGTTTATTTTTGCTTGTCAGAATGCCGTTTTCAGTCCCTGTGGGGTCAATATTAAACACAATGAGAGGTGAAACCTGAGTTCACAATGCAAATCTGACAGTGACAGACAACAATAAACAGAACAGAAGGGTAGCCCACCATTAGACCACAGGATGTCACTTCAATGTATGTCTGTCAATTGCCTGATAATTATCAATTTGTTTACAAAGCACTTCTTTAAATGGGACACAAAGTTCCACGTTAGGTATTTGTGGAGGCCTGCACTCCATTACTACCCCACACTAATGAGACTGCAAAACAAAATCTATAATTATAGATTCTATAGACTAATGTCTGACAGACTGTGGCACAATAACAATATGCTGAAGTTGTGGTTGTCTAGAACATAAAGAGTCTAGTCATGTTGTGTAATGTTGTCGAAAGCGGTGGAAACCTCAAAGCGGTGTGTGTGCTCCTCGAAACTGCGCTTAAACCTTTTCTCAAGACTCAAAGGTAATTTCCTCTCTGCTCTAGTCAGCAGACATACGGATAGCACATTGTTCATCTGGTTTCCATATTTTCGCCGTGCAGAGCTGAGTTTCAGAAAAAACACTCATCACCTCATCTCAGTTTTTAGATTAACTTTGCATTTCATTGATTTGTTGAGGTTACTTTTAAGCTTATAATACAGACATTTTGTATAACTTGTGTGAGAATAGAAAACAAAATTACCCTTGGGGTCATAATGCATGTGTGGTTTTGGCTCTATCAAATTGGGAATCTCTGAAACAGTAAGTAGCAGTTAGCATGACAGCAGATGATCCATGGTGATGAATGGTACTCACTGTGATCCATATCACTCACAGATCTGCTAGTAAGATAGTTTCTTACAGGACTCTGATTGGTCCAAAGCACAAATGGTTCTTTTGTGCCTGAAAGTGAACTGCCTGACTTGGCAATGACCTGGATTTTAATGTATGTATTATATGTATTTAATGTATGTAAATAATGTATGCATGTGATAAATGTAAACGTTTTGCACGCCACACCTGGTTTTATCCCTCCTATAAAATACTTGCACACACCATTTGAATACCTTTTCTGTAGAAATGTATAATTTGCTCCCACTATGTCAGACAGACTCTAATTAGTCATTTGATTCATTCAGATGATTTTCTAGCCACTGAATTCCAGTTGAAAGCTCTTTGCTTGAATTTGTGTGGGCAGTTCATTTTTTGAACAGTATATTCAGCAATGTAACAACAACAACAACAACAACGTAAAGGCTCTGGCAGCATAACAATGTTCCAATGTTATTAGAGAGGTTAAAATGGCAAACATATGTTTCCAATTATTCCTAGGAGTTTCCCTGAACCAACATGGGGAAGTTATGTAATCATAACATTCATCCACTGATGAAAAAAATGGCTTTCTTAACCTCTTCATGCAGAAACATTACAGGCCTACCCCCATTCCTTCATTGTCAAATATACAGTATTCATTTCAGCAGTGTGATGAATACAAATCTGTGTGAATATTTGATGATAAACAAACTGACCCCAGTTCGCCTGCTCCAATCTCAACAAACTCATATGTGTGTGTGTGCGTGTAAGTTATTCATGATGTAAAAACAAACCTGAGATTATTTACTTATGAAAGTTAATGAGAGCACATTCCAACGTGTTTAAACTAAACTGACCTGTAGCATGACTTATTTTCTGAACAAATATCCTCAAGTATTTTACCAATGGGATTTTATATTGGTAGTTTCTTTCTGTACGACAATGGGAGTTCAATTCAGCCCTCTGCATATTTTCCTTTCTACATCCATCTTTTAGTTTTTAGGCTGCTTTACCTGCTGAATATCTGGACAGGCCACACACACACTTTGCAGCCAAAACTTATAAATATCATCGGTTCCAGGGACCAATCAATTAAGAGTCTATTAACAAAGAATCCAGCTAAAACCAAAAGTAATAGTCATCACTCAAATCAGTGACAACTCTCATTTTATAGAGACAAGTAATTTTCACTAATTGCCACAAGTTTCTCACATTAATCTGCCTCCTAGGTTGACAAAGCTTAAAGATTTTATCCAAAGAAATGACACATGCTGTGCAACCATGGGCCATCTCTATGGCTTCAACAATGTGACCACTGCTGTTGATTTCCTGGTGAGACTTGGTCCAATCCCCCCAATGAAAAAAACATTATAAACAGACAGGAATTGTCTTCACCTCACATTGTCTCACAAACATTAAATCTGTATTCGTGACCTTGTGAGGGTCTCTGGTTGTAAACACATGAATGCATTTTATGACCCAGTCCTGGTCACCTGGTTTCACTCCACTGCATCATATTACACTGCTGCATACTTAGGATATGAGCTGATGCCCTTGTCTGGACTTTCTAATTATAGTTGTCTAATTGTCTCAGCAGGACACGAGGTAGGACGTCACGAGCGTGAGAGAACTGCAGAAAAGGACAGTGCCGAAGAAACATATGACACGTCCAAATTTGGGCTGTAGTCTCTGCAGATGTTTTTGTTATTGTCATTTCAGTTTGTCTCCTCTTTTTTTTTCAGATTCAATGATTAGATGGAAATGCAATACTAATATGTTGCACTCACATGTTGCACTCAATTACCTATATGGCAGGTAATTGATAGATTTGACAGTACAAGTGCAGTTTAACTTTTTCGGTGACTATGCCGAAAGTTTGTTTGCCCTTTGTACAGTTGTGGATTACTTTCCAGAGGACCAAGAAGGAAATTACTGTATGCATTTGCCCCTGAAATAAGTCAGTCACATGTTATAGGTGATCTAAATGGGGAAAATATGGCCATACAGAGGCCTAAAAATGTGAATATCCCACCATCTATTTGCTTGAAGTCTGACCCTACATGTTTTAAATGTGGTTCCTTTCTGTGTTATGGAAAGGAAAATGAAATAGCTGAAGCTCCTTTGCATCAATGCTTTAGTCTATGAAATGTCAGAATATGAAACTCAAGTTTCAAAAATTCAAACCTGTCCTTTATTTATTGGTCCAAACAAAAAGTGTAAATCCAGATGAGACTATTGTCTCTTAAACTGTGTCATCTTCATGAGCCCAGCGGTGCTCACTGCAGGTGAAAACTGACATCAACAGAACTGCTTATCGCTGTGAGAATAGCAGCTTTCTCAAAGCCACAGGAGCACTGATAAGCAAGCAACATCAAACGTTATCCAACACACTCCACTAACAGTGAATCAATCACATGCTGAGGGGGGGGGGGGGGCTCACAAGGTCATGAATACAGATTTATATAATATGATACAGTAGTGTTTTTAGCTCAGTGGGGTCTATTCTTGGAGCTCTTTCATGTTAGCCTCAGAGTGTGTGTGAGTGTGTGTGTGAGGAAGAGGATCTATATTCTCACACAGTCACCCGCTGTGATGCTTCAACTCAAACTGTGTACGAGTCTCAACCTTTGGCTTACAGCAAACTTTCCACAGTCATCTTTCAACTTCCTCTGCAGCTATCACAACATGGACTCAGGCTTATTGACAATGACAGATATTCACAGTCGACATGCAGAAGCATGCATGCATAATATTATAATCGATTACAGTTCACATCAAATCCTGGCACACACCCTCTCTGGCACATCCAAGCAGCACACTGCATCTTGGTGACTATTTGACCTTGACACCGTTTCTGCATGAGCTCCACCAGCTCTGCTATAAATTGAACATCTGCATTACAGGAGTTGCCTCAGAGAATAACACTGTGGGCATCCTACAGATACACTCCCACTCCTCTTTCTGACAGGCTGTGTCAGCAGTCTGCAACACCATCCTCTACCAACATATGAGAAGCACAGGCTTACCTCATTTAACCGGCTTGCGATGCCCTCACACATGAGCAGCACGTCCCTTCGTGGGCAACAGTGACGATGTGTGCATTTGATTGTCTGTTTTTCCTCTCTCGTGTCATTCAGCTGCAGAAACTCACCGTGTTCATGCAGTTGGCACAGATAGCGGAGCTGCACGGGGGAGGCTGACAGGAGGCAGTGGGGGGAGACTCTGACTGGTCCAGATTCCGACAAATAGCAGGCCAGCTGGTTACTTTGGATTTTTACAAATAAGCCACCAGATTATAATCACTTGAAAACATGCGTCAGAGACCAGAGCCAAATACTGGGTCAGAGAGAGAGAGAGTGTTACAAAACACAAGGTTATTGTAAACTGCTTTTGGCACAACCGCTTAAAATTAGATCAATAATAAAGGAAAGCTGCCTCCAAAGATCATTGCTACCTGACTGGCAGTGTCAGTGCAGCGAGTGTTGTGGGTGGTGGGATAAAAAAAATGTATTGGTACTATATATATTTTTAAACATAGCCCTCTCCTACATGTATACACATTTAATCAGACACACTGAAAGCCTACAGATATCAGTAACAACATTATCACCACTGTCAACCACTGAGCTCCTTGGCCATAGTCTGAGAGTGTCAAATCAGAAGAAGAAGGTAGGAGGACAGCCCTAAGGAAGGTCTGACAGCTCAGGCACCTATATATAATGTGCCACCACCAGGTGAACAGGTATCAGCCAATCTTCCTGATAGACCACTCCCAGGTCCCAGCACACTGCAAAACCCAAGGTGGATCTGAGGCCTGGGGGTGTCACAGGATATATGTTATAAGTTGACATAAGTTGAATAGCTGTAACCTCACTGTGAGATAAATAATTATCCCATATTGCCATAGATTAGAACAAATGCATAAAATTCTATAATTTCCTTCTAATTTCCTAGAATAAATGTTAGCCTGATCTAAGCAGAAAATCACCCACTCAGAATGAGATAATGTGGGTAAACTTTGCATTTCCTAAATCCTTAGAATCATGCCAGTATTGAAGTGTTTGTATTTTGTTTAACAGCGGATAACAATAATTTAGCTGTGACTTCAATGGGGTTATCACACCAAAATGTTTGCACATCATGTAGCTTTTAAAAAAGTATAAGCAACCTTTGCCCCCTCGAGTGGTGCCAACATCTTGTCTGGCCCATGGACTACCTGCCCCGCTGAACTGATTTGTCTTTATAGGCAGACTTTCCACTGCTTGATTGGGCTTCTGTCTCCGGTTGGAAGCGGTGGACCCAAATAATTGGAATATTGCACCAAATCCACTTCTCATAAGGTTTAAGGAGTTTTAGGACTTTAGAACTGACAGTTTTTTCCAGTTTGTTGGGATAACTGCATGGACACATTCCTGAGAGACACTGAGCTCTGTGCCACTGCACTGTGATTCATCAATCATGGTCTCCTGTGTGACAGTGGCCAGCTTTCCAGGTTAGTGAGATCTTCCAGTCCTCCTATAGTGTTGACACCATGGCCACAGTTTAGGTGACAAACTCCCGATTAAACATTACACTATGCATTGTACTATATACAACTGTGTATGAGACATAAAAATTTTAATTATTTGATTCATAAAGTAATTCTTAATCTTATTAATATAGTCTTTTTTAGTCAATCAAGTTTCTACATAATTGCTGAAAGAGTTACAGCGCATGTATGTAACAAGAGCTGCAAAGCTTATCTCCATTTATTATTCTGGTCAAAATAATAAAGCAGATGACAGGTGCCTGCTGAATTATCTGTGAAGGACTCAAAGTAAGCAGGGTAATGTGGGGGAACAACTTCTTCCCACCGCAACATGCTAAGCAGCCGGGTCACTCCTTATGCTTGTAAAAGCGGAGCTGCAAAAAAGGTCCAGCAGCGTGTGATTTATACACAGTAGGATTAGTAAAAGAAAGTAAACAATAAAGCAAATGCATCATCTGGCCTTCCTCAAAGATTTTCCACAAAACAAGCTGTCTTAGAGCTTACACCATGGATTTAAAATATCTACTGCAGGAATGTAACCAGAGACCAACTGCAAAATAAAAACTCCATCAGTGTCTGATTACCTTTCATCACTCCCACATTTAAACATGTGTAAAATGAATACAACTTAATTCCATGGCCCAACACTTATCTCTTCATATCCAGATGTTTGCAGCTAAACCAAACCCCTGAGGATGATCTTGATAAGATGGGAGAGCCCATCTTCCTCATCCACACCTGGATCCACCCTCATATTTTGGCTTCAGTCTCTGCAGAAAGTTCACTGGCTGGGTCGCCGAATAACTCGGTGACCCAGTTATGCAACCGAGGGCTTGTGGAATTCCTGATGATGGCTGAGTTCCAGCTAAATTCTTCGCGGGTGCAAAATGTCACCGTTCACACACCCTGCATGCACACACATGGAAAAGCTGCCAATGTAACCCCTCTTCTCCTTTGCTAAATTGTGAGACTGGCCCACATAAGGAAAATCCCTCCAGTTTCTTTGAGTCATGTAATTTAAATCAAAGATTAACCTCCTGACCTCTTTTTCCTCCCAGAAAGGTATGTGACAATTTTCTCAAACAACCACAGTTTGGATAAAATACATGCACATAGGACCATACAATACAGTGGAGTACATTGTAGCAGCTAAGTCTGTAATTAAAGGCCAGCTGAGGGTCTTGTACACAAATCACCTAATTAGATTTGAATCATTGAATCCCCATTAAGGCTGGACTGGAGCTGCCATGTGGGAAATGGTTCCCAAGGTTCAATGGGGGTCTGCTGCTGATCCTGTGTCTTTAGGGGTGGTTGCATAACCAGATTAGGGTAGTTAGTTTTAGAGTCGAGGGTTGCTGAAGCCTGATTAGCTCTTTAGCTCTCAACTCCAGAAGCATGAAGCAGCCTCAGAAAAACAGAAATTCCTGAACAAGCTGAGTGTGAGGCCACCTGGGAGTGATCCCAGGGGCATTTATAGAGGCTGGACGAATATGGAATTCTGCTTAACACTTAAAATGTCTAAATGTGCAAAATGCCACAATATTACTGTTCTCTAAAGCTAAAATGCTAATATAAGATATGTATTTCTATAATTATTTGACCCAATATGTAAGTTATTTTATGTATATTCAATGACTAACCTTATAGACTGGTAAATCAAAGCTCCTGGAGCACCACCTACTGGTGAATCCTGTTTCTCTCACTCTAGAACCATGCAAAAAAAACAATAGAATTAAATTGAATTGAATATAAATACTATTCTATTGTGAATTCTGTTTTTCTCACTCTAGAACCAGGCAAAAAACAAGGTAAAAACAAGCATCTGATAATGGTTTATAACTCACCAACAGTCACCAAAGTTTATTTCAAGCCATTAAAATAAACAGACTTCAATTGTATGAGGACATTCGTTGCTGCTTTGTAAGACATAATTTGACTGAAAGTGCATCATGTTTCTGGTTGTGTACATGTTTGAGTAAGTTTGAGCAACAAAAGCAGCACAAACAGATTAACATCTTTCAGATAGTTTAAAGAAAGATGTTGCCTGTAATGGTGACCAGGACACAGGTCAGGTTCAAAATGAAGAACACACAGGATATTGTAGCTCTGCACTTTTTTCTGTATCTTCATTCTACCAGCATGATTAAAACATCAGTATTTCTGAGCGTGAGTCCCTAAGTGGTATTTTAGGTGTGCGCTCTGCAGAAATCCCTTGCCACAGATGTTACATCGGTGTGGCCTCTCTCCTGTGTGGCTCCTCATGTGCTTCCTCAGGTGTCCACTGTGAGTGAAACCTTTGCAACAGAAACTGCAGCAGTAAGGTTTTTCACCTGTGTGAATCCTCATGTGTATCTTTAAATCTCCTTTCCGGGTGCACTCCTTCCCACAAACATGGCAGCGATGCAGTTTCACCCCAGCGTGGCTAGCCATGTGTTCAGTCAGAGCAGTCGTGCTGCTGCAGTTTTTACCACATATGTGGCAGCACTTTGATGCTCTGTGTGACTGAAGGTGCAGATTAAGGCTCTCATTGGACTCCAAGGTTTCGCCACACACTGCACAGGTGACACCTGCTTTCTTTGAATGCACTTGGAAAGCATGCTTTATTAAGAGAGGGCTGGAGGAAAAGGATTTATTGCACAAACAGCAATGATAGTCAGATGAGTTTAGGTGAGATACCTCAGAGGATTCTCTGAAGGTGTTAAAGGAAGTCTTACTTTGCTCTGTCTGTGTTTTATCTGATGTAAAACTAACAACAGGTCTTTTGCTTTCCCTTCCATCTTGGAGCAGAGTTTGTGTAGTTGGAGTTGAAGCATGGAGTAAGTTAAACTGGACATGTTTAGATTCCTGCATCTCCTGAAACTGCACCACCTCCTTATATTCATCATTTTGAGTCTGTGATTGTGAAGACACTTTTGTAACCTTCTGCTCTGGTTTCTCCCAGACAGAATAATTAAGCGTGTGCAAAGCATCTGCACCCTCAAACTCTCCTCCCGTCTCTTCTCCCTCTTGTTGCTGAATAGCCCAGTGTCCATGATCTTCCTCTTTAATACGGCAAGGCTCTGGGTTCCCCTGATGGACACTGAAGACTGGCTGTTCACAGTGGTGCTGCTCCGGAGGAGTTTCCTCTTTACAGTGTGATGATGGAGAAACATCTGGAAAAAAAGGGAATGCATATATTTATGTTTATGAATTGCATCAACAATCAAGCTGATCAACGTGCTGCTTTTTACAGTCATTCAACGTCACACAGGAGAAGGTGACATCTTCTGTTCAATATATTGTCCAGAGTGCAAAGTCATTTCCTTCATCGTGTATGTGGAACAAGATGCTTTGTGAGGAAATGATTAACCAGCCTGGTTTGATGTAATTGAAAGTGAACTGTTCGTCAGCGACAAGTGGTAAAAATAACTATAAACAGACCTGTTTTGTGGGTCGACACAGGCTCTGACAGCAGACCTCTGAGCCGCTCGATCTCCTGCTTCGAACTACTCGCTTCTTCTTCATATTTCGCTATCGTGCTTTCAAAAAATTGAAATATTTCCTCTGCAGCAGCTGTCAGTCGCTCTTCAACAAAAGCCCGTAGAAAAAGCGGGGAAGACATTCTTTCACCATTAAGGTGGGCGTGAATTACGCCAGCAGGAAGAGAGCGGCTCTGGTGACGTTAGCTGACATGCTACGGAAGTGAGAACGGGCAAGAGGCAGAGCCGAAGAAGGTTGTGAGCGCCGACAGTCAGTCGGGTGCTGCCCCCTACAGGACATTAGTTGAACTACGCCATGACTCGGAGAAAAACCCCAGCACATATTGCATGTATGCGTAATCTCCACTAGAGGGAGACAAATAATTCAACATATAACTGTCCAGTTTTCGAAATTGTAGTTCTATTCATCACCCCCAGCTGCTCTTTACTCTTCTTATCTGGTTTAGTGCCCTGTACAGACAAAGTTATTATAGTAGGCGACTTTAACATTCAAGTGGATGCAGGGCTCTCAAGTTTTCAAGTTTGCTTGATATTTTGCCTCTGAACAGATGGATCATGGCCATAAATGTGTTCAGTGGAAAGGTGGAATCTCTTCTTAAAACTGATGCTCCAGGACCAGAGACAAGAGAAAGTTGTGTTTTTTCTATGTCCCAGCCTGGTCTCATTCCATACTGTGAACTAGTCACATAATTAGTTTGATTGCCGTTACTAGGCAATCAAACCGATTTCAGCCATTCAGCTATCTAAATGTCCATCTCAAGTTTTTTTCAAAAAAAAATATAATTTTTAAAATATTAAGCAATTTATTCGTAATTTTAAACATGGGAGTCTATGGAAGAGTCTTCAAAACCACCTTCAACTTTGACATGTAACTAGTTCCACATGTTCTGCTGCAGGTGAAGAAAAGCCAAAAAGCTATAGGTACTGCACCAGCCACCAGGGAGGAATCCAAAGGGTTAAAGGTACCAAATAGATCACCTGGAAATGGGTACCTCGTGAAGCCAAGCGCTTAGTGACCACGCTCTTTGCCATGGGGCCCAGCCTGGCTCAACACAAAAAAGATGTGTTTGTACTATTGTAGGCCCACCACCTGCAAGAGGGGCTGTATAGGGGTCGGATACATTGTTCTGTGGGTGGTAATTGAAAGCACCTCTAAATTGGAGGCCATAGTCCGAAGCCAGAAAAGGGTGAGATGCTCTCTCAGAGTGATAGAAGTGATAGAAATCACTTCCTGTTGTGTTTGTGCTTTGGACAATGACAGTAATGCAGATCTTCAAGCAGTTTTTTAGCTCAGCACAGCATGAAAACAAGAGCTTAACTCAATCAATCTGCTGATATTGGTTGATGCTGCACAAGCTGATATTTGTGTATCACTGTATGTGTGTTAAATGAATTCTTTAGATTGTTTGGGACATTGGTGTCACATCCATTCATTACTTATATGACTTAATCAGGAAATTTATGCACATCATGATTTTGTGCTGTGTTATGATGATGGTATGATGGTAATCTTGTCCATTCTGGGTGTTGGTTTTCCTACTTCATGGACAGATCATTGTAAGAAAAACTTACAACGACAAACTAACATTAACTAGAAAAGGGCATTTCCTGAAGAAAATGGAAGTTTGATTGCTGCAGCTGAAGCATTGCTTTGAACGCTGATGTGAAGGATTGCTGGAGAACCTGCAATCTGAATTTAATTTGTTGAAACATGGTTAAGACTTCAATGTTAAATGGCTTTTGAATAAACTTATAAACATAAACTTACTTATAAACAGTTCATTTTTTATTACAGCAATAAAATGTATCACGTTATAACGAGAAAGCGTGTTATGTTATATAACGAGATAAGTATTGACGTTGTAACGAGATAATATGTCGTTATAACGTGATAGCATTTGGCGTTATAACGAGATAGTGATTAGTATGCTGATGATACGCTGCGCCAAAAAACCTAAGAGGGTGAAGAACAATAGTTTGATTGCCTAGCAGCACTCAAACTAACAAACTACAATTGCCTAGCAACGGCAATCAAACTACAACAAACTAATTATATGCCCAATTTTTCTGAGTATTTCACAAGATAAATTGGTGATTTCTGACTTTGACAGTCAAATTGAGCTAAAGAGTTTTTGGAGCCAGCTCCTGCCAGCCTCCACTTCCGCATCACGGCTCCGGAGGTTGCCACTTGGTTCACAAATTGTAGTATTTCCGTGATCTCAGACCCTTGTGCGCATGTGCGTGTTACTTCCTGGCGTCTAACGTTGCCGTGGAGTGGGCTCCTTCAGTCCTCTCTGCTATCTTTGGTGCAGCACACAGCGCAGCACGGTGCGACAGGGCGCCCCAGTGAAGTCAGCCAGGGACCCAGCAGACATGTCGGAAAGTGGGAGTCAAGAAGCCGCCGGGGCCCCGAACGGCAGCGACAGCCCGAAAAAACTGGCAGCCAGACTTCCCGTTGGCAACCAAGTGACCGTGGTGCTGGGGGCTCAATGGGGGGACGAGGGGAAAGGAAAAGTTGTGGATCTCTTGGCACAAGACGCGGATATGGTGTGCAGATGTCAGGTAGGTTAGCGCTTCTCTCCACGCTGCATTCACTTGTTAGGATATTCACGAGAAACACCGCAGGTAAATGTCACTAGCTAAAACATCCTGCTGTTAGGTGTCACGACGCGTTCAGGTTGCATCTGTTGATCCGCAATTACGAGCACCCAACCGGGAAGACGCGTTCATGACAGCACCTGGCTTATAATCGGCAAAGTGGGAGTTTCTGACAGCAGCGATGTCCACAAAAATGCAGACATGTCCACGTTGTGTTGACACAATCAGTGAAAACTACACCAATAATAGCAGTTCTAGATCTTATCTGTCATGAGATGTTTATAGGCGTTGCACACTGTTTTGTGTCTGTTTCAGTATGGACAACAAACACAGACTATCAGGTGTGTTTAGAGTTAACCACCTTGCCCCCTCCCCTTTTTTCCCATTCTGTCGACATTGCGTGAATGCAGCATTAGTTCCAGTAAGCTAACGACTCTTTGCTAGCTAACACACATCTCACTCTGTTAGTGTCGCTCTCAGTGTTCTGCTAATGTCACCTTGAATTCCTGCTAGCTGCTTAGCTTCTCGGATACCTTTATTGCTGTAATGAATTGTATCCTGTCGTGTGCACATGACAGGATAGCTGGACGTATCTTCGGCTAACTGAAGTGACCAGGTGCATCGCTTCAGAGTGGGCGTACATGGCCACCTTCAGTGCGCTAAAGATACACAGTTAACCGTGCTAGTTGAAGGTCTCTGCTGATGTTGGCTGAAAGTCGAGTTTCCACATATTCTGGCTGACATGATAGGCTTTTTCATGGCAGTATTATTAAATGATGTCTTCTCCTGTGGGGAGTTCTTAAGGCACACTGAGCTGCTCTCTAGTTTTTGCTTAAACTGCTGTAGTACACGTTAGTTTGTTCCATCCTGTTTCACACAGGCTGAGAGGGGCATTTGTGCAAAACTAAGACATGCATTGTAGTTACAGGTGCAGGTGTCTCTTTCTTGCCAGAGCCAAACTAACATCAGTACTTACAGGGTGTGTACAGTGGCTCCTCCTGTGCAGGTGCTGTGAAGGGTATTCCTCTAGCTATAAACCTCCTCTTCTTATTTGTCTGTATCTGGTCTTGGTCACTGTGTTGACTCAGTGGCTCAGCATCTGACACTTTAGGTTGGGATTGCATCCACTTTAGCTTCCTCATGCATACAAGCAGGCTTGAGACTATTTAACCAAAGAGAAAACCTGAAGTCTGGCCAGCCTGCAGAAATTAAGACATAATTGATGTGTAATGAGTGACACTGCATTAAGTTAACAGGATGTAAAATGACTAAAAAAACCCTCATAACCTGTCCTGGCCTTGTTATTGTAAAGATAACAAAACATTTTGAAGAAGCCCAAATGAGTTCAGTTTGACTGTGTGTTACCACAACAGGGTGGATTACTTCCTATTTTTTGTTGTGTAGACACATCTCAGATCTCCCTTTAGCAGACTTATGTTGACACATTGCCTGCTGTACAGTCAGTGTGTTGTGAGAAGTCAGAATTGTTTTCATGTGTTTCAACCTGTTTGCCACAAATTAGGTTGTCTTTATGTTATTGCAAAAACAGCAGTACAGTATAGTATAGTATAGTTAATGTGAATTGGAAGCAACTGGGAAGCACAGATAAGGAAGGAAGAAACGTCCCAGTTGAAACCAAAGTGGAGACACTGTGACTGTAAATACATGTAAATCAAAAGGATCATTACAGCTCAGCTGGTGTTCACTCATCATTTGGCTTAAACCACTGCTGAGCCCATTTACTGCCTCACAAATCAGCTAGAGTGACTGCAGTGTTTTCACTCAAGTTTAACTAAAGAAAAAATCCAAACATAAAGACACACATTACAAATCATATCATTACACAGAAGCAACCAAACATGAGCTGTGCCTAGTTACAATATGGTATAAAAATGTAAGAAATGTGATTTATACATCTGAGTACAGTATTTTCTGTAAAACTGTAACACATTTAGGTAACAGTAAGCAAAACCTCTCAGTCTCCTTATACAGCCAGTGTTGATAGTCAGAATAATTTAGAGAACTATTAATTGTCTCTGTTGATAACAAGTTGACATAACAAGGATTCTCCCAAGATTACTTGTTCTCACAGTCCTATCGAGGCTGGCGAGTGTAAAAATAAATCTTTTTCTGGCAGGAGGACCCCTCTCTCTATACGTTATGGTATGTCCATGAATGTTTGTTAATGGCTGCTTGCTGATGTGTGCGAGCGAGCAGTGAAGGGCTAGAGCAGATAGTGTTGATCTTTTTATAAAACAGGCTTTGCCAGCAGTCCTGCTTGGTGTTACTTACATCTCAGACCTGTAGGATCCTAGAAGTCACAGTTACAGTGTAAGGAGTGGGCATGTGATACAGAACATATCTCCGGAGGCTGATCGCAAGTCTGCCTGTAATTATTTTGTAAAGTGATGCTTCCATTTCATTAAACACTGCAGCTGTGCATATTTTCATCTGTGTGCTAAATCTGGAGTTAAATTTAGTCATAGCAAGTCGGTACAAATTGTAGGTGTTTTATGTTACAGCTAATGATCACTGTAGTATGAAAAGAGACAAACACTACATGGTTTACTAAAGAATGGTTTTACTGTGGCTGCACCACTTGTTGCCCTCCTAGCTTGTGTCCACCTAAAACTCAACTGGGGAAAACAGTGGAGTGAAGCATGGAGTTAAGGTGAGTGGGCTATGCTAAGGCAGGGAGCTATTGCTCTGAGACCCAGCTGCTACTCAAAAGGGCAGCTTCCTAACTTTAAAAACAAGTCAAGTATTTGGTTTAGTCTCAATTAAAGATCTTTGTGTTTCTGAGTGCTAGCTGGACCAAATCAAATTGAGCATGTCGCCTTGGCCCTTGGGAGAATATGATAAGATATCCTCTGACTACATTCGTTCTACATTTGGAATATTAAATTGAAAGGAAGCATACTCGAGGCATCCTCAAGGGCCGTGAAAACAAGCTAGTCAAGTTTAATGGATTTCATTCCTGATATTCTGAAAGGTTTAGTGATGTTTGTACTGCAGCTTTAGCTTTCTCTAGTCATAATGAAGAACACATTATTATTTCAGTCATGTCTACTGCATGCAAAATCATTGCATTGGACTCTGCTGCTAACGACTTATGAGCCCTTTCACTGGATGATTTGGTAAACAAAGATTGTATGGATAAGATCTCCTAAGACTTAAAAGGGTTTATTGAAGTGGGTCCAACCCACCCACTTCACAGCACACTGCATAGACAACAGAGCTCATTTTTCAAACAGACTCATTCAGCTCCGCAAAGAACGGTTCAGGAAATCATTCCTACCTTTTGCAATGACACTTTACAACAGCTCACCTTTGTGTAGCAGACACGTCAGCACTGCTGTTTATATTAACATTACCATTACCACCTGCGCACCCAAATCTATCTATCTATCTATCTATCTATCTATCTATCTATCTATCTATCTATCTATCTATCTATCTATCTGTCTATCTGTCTATCTATCTATCTATCTATCTATCTATCTATCTATCTTGAAAGGGTCAGATGTGAATTGTTTGTCAATTGATATCAAACATGAATGATTGACATTGACATTGCTATACAAGGGAAAATGACATTATATATTATATAAATACTCCACAACATCTCAGAAATGTAGTCTACAATACCACATACCGGTACATCAAGCAGTAACTAAATCTAATAGTTATAGAAAAAAGTAACTGATTACTGCTTGAGTACAATGTTGTTTTTTTAACTGTGTGCCCCTGAGTTATCTGCATTTTAATATCAAACAGTGTTTGCAATATCAGGGGTGAACTTAAGACCCTCAAAGTATTCAGAAGGCAGTTTCTGAACTCAGCACGACTGCAGCTCAGACACAATGTGTTATAGAGAACTTGTGAGAATTAACTGACACTTGGCAGAACAGAGTTTATATTAAACTGCAGCTTTTGACACTTTAAAAGGACAAAAAGTTTTTGTTTTCACACGGAAGACTCACTTTGGTGAAATGTTAGGTTTAGTTTGTGCAGGAGCAGACACTTCAGTTTGAACTATAATTTGCTGACAAAAGGAACAGGATGTATGGCTCATGGTTACTGATCATAGCACAAAAATCCAAAATGTCAGACAGACTGTCTGTGCCTTTTATTTCTTTGTGCCCTTTTCATTAAAATGTCATCATCATCAAAGATTCATCAAACAAAATCATTGAGTATAGCTGCCTGCTGCAGCCAAGAAAATATGCCTAGAAAGTAATTACTAGACTTTACCTAAAGATGGAGGAACCGTTTGTGACGTCTCCCGTAAATTCAGAGTGATTTTGAAGCCAAAAAGGGTAACCTGTGTGTGGAGGTCAGACGGGAGGTGTCCATAAGACAGACAGCTAACAACAATGTGGCAGAATCTACCTCCCATGGAAAGCTGTCATCACACTGATTGTCCAAATGTTACACCCTAATACGGTTGTTATAAAGATGGAGGGTCTGTGGAAACTGACACATGTTTTTTGGCAGCCTCAAGAGGCCAGTCAAGGAACTGTAGTTATCTCATTTTGTACTGCTGTATCTAATAACTAAGACATTCCCAGCTGGGCTAGTAAACCATGTGACACCAACCCAGGGAAGTGTTAGGCTGTGTTAATCCTGGGTCAGGTGCAGAGTCACAGGTCATCAGCTTAGGTTATTCTCAGGTCCTTTTTATACATCAACCAGCAATGCTGTAACTGCTGCATAGTATTTCTCTTGTTATGTCCATTAATTGTGTCTGGAAAATCACTGAGGATTATTTGTTTCACAAGGACGTCCTCTTTAATCTCAGCAGTGCTCAGACCACAGGACAGCAGTAGAAGAATCAAAAGTTCATTTTCTAATAATGGGAATGAGAGCCTGATCATGAGACCATAAGGCCGAGAGCTCTTTGGTTCTGTGGGGGGATGGGGCGGATCATAAAAGTAGTATCTAAAAAGGAGAGGCATCCGCCCCCGTTCTGTTACCCTTCTCCACCTTCAGGGTACTGCTGTGGCCAGGAATAACTCCATGTGGTCAAAGCACATGCTGAGCTTGATTTATGTCCACAGGCCTCAGCGTTAGGAACACATCCTGGTCTCAGGACACACAGAGTTGAATCGGCACCTCAGGTATTAAGCAGTGACGCAAACTGCAGTGACAAGGACAGATTTGCACTTAATTTACTGTCACAGAATAAAAGGGAAATAATACTGTACTTGTTTGTCTCTTTGTTATAATCCCATCCTTAACTTGATGTAAATGCAGAGCAAAGCAGGTCAGAGTGCAGTGTTCTGGTCCAAGAACTCCAGCGCTCATGGATGAACCCCTTACAAGCAGCCTTCAGCCTTCTCCTGTCTGAAAACCTTATTTCTCACTTGACCCAGAGCTTGTTTGGATGAAGTTGTATAAAGATTTTTACTTAAGTGTTGTGACTTTTCATTGAATGAACTTTAAAAGTGACAACAGTGTTGGAAACTGGCCTTACAGACCTCCTGCCGCTCATCTGTACCTGAGACTGGCAGCTGAAGGCCATATGAGCTGCTAACACACTCAGAGCTAGGTCTGTGGGTAACATAGGCTTCCAGTATGGCCAAGTTATAGGTCTCAGTTTGTGTGGTTGGCCTGGATCAGCCTAAGGCCATGCGTCTGTAGGCTGCAATGGTTACACTAAGCATCAAACAAGTCTGGTCTATGGAGGATTTCCTGTTTGGCTGTGATGCATTACTCCTGTTGCCTAGCAACTATGACAGCTGCAGTTGATATGCTGGTTGTGACTGATAAAGCAAGTTGAATTCTTGGCTACCATGGCTAAGATGGACAACAACAACTTTTGCTCGTATTTCAGTGTGTTTGCAAATTGTGGCACTTTTGTTGTGGTGCTGTCATATAATCAGTCCTCAGTCGCAATAGATTCACAAATAAATTGTTGTATCCTCCAGATACATGCCCTGCTTATTGCTTCAAGGCAGGCCAGCAATGAGTTATAGATTTGTGTTTTGTTTGTATCTTGAGTCCTGACAGGACATGTTGGTGGTTTGGCTGCCAGAGCTAAAGAGATCATTTGAATGTTTATCCTACAATTAGTTTTTTTTTGTCCCTCCTTACATTTGTCAGTAAGTTTACACAGTCCTGAGCAGGAGTCTCTAAGCAACACCACAAAGTAACAAACAGACAGTGGACAGAGCTTCATGTACAATGCTTGTTTCTACTTGCCAAACTATTCAGCCTGCCTCCCTGATCCTCAAATCAAAGTTGTGCAGCCTTTATTATGCTCTGTGTGTTTCTGTTTGGCTCGCCTCAATGCTCTCTGTTTCTCTTCGGCAGGGCGGCAACAATGCGGGACACACAGTAGTGGTCGACTCAGTGGAATACGACTTTCACCTCCTTCCCAGTGGCATCATCAACCCCAAGGTCACCGCCTTCATTGGTGTGTAGAACCCACAGAAACGCACTCACACATACAGTTATGCACAGTTCCAAGGCTGTCCTTCCTGGCTTTTTTTTCTCAGTGAATTGATTGAGATCCCTTTTAGCCGAGTGCTTGTCATCATTGTTACAGCCTCCATTTTGACTACTGCTACAGTGTGTGTGATCAGCTTGAATCAGAGCCAGACTGCAGGCTACATCACAGCCACTCATCTGCAATAACTTCATTAGCTAATGGGGTCTTACTGTTGCTTTAAGTCTTCCAACCCTCCACGCTTCTGCACATTAATGTGTACAATCTGTATGATCTGTCAGTATCTAATCACATTTCTTATTTCATATATATGATTATTACTGTATGTACTATATCTCTACGTTTCCTCAGTAAACTAAAATCTGTTAGTGTGTTCCTCTGTAGACATGATAAGAAGACAGCTCATGCATGGTTGATCTTTATCACTATGGGCCATTAAAAGCTGTGTCACTATTATTTCAGCAACATGGAAATATGAAGCTTGAGCATCTCTATCTTGATGAGGACCATGCATTTGGGTTTCTATGTGATGCAGTTTTAGGGGCTTTGCATACATCTTGAAATGTTAATGCATTTCATGTTCACATCATACATCAGGATGATGCCAGACACCAGCCAGCCACATGTTTGGGCCCCTGTTGCACAGAATACTGCAGATACACATTTCTCAGCAAGGCATTGTTTAGTTTTCACAGTTCCCCAGCATAAGCCTGTTTCTGTTCATTCAACCATGTCGGTGTCGTTCTTGTGAACAAATTCCCTGTTCTAAAGCTGCAAATGGTTTTATGTCTCTTCATTTCCATACTGTGAAAGTAAGTCTGTTGCTTTGTGGCCAATTTCCACATTTATTACATTTAATTTAGTCAAAGTAATTACTTCACATCCTCCACTTAATGCAACCCAATTAAAAGCTACTTTCAGCCAGCTGTTTGAGTACTCCTGTGAGCCACTCGGCTTAACACAGGCGTACTTCCCTTAGCTTCACAGCCAGGCTGCTTTTACATTATCCAGATAATTTTGGGGGGTTTTGAAGCATCTTCAGGTACATGAAGAAATTTACTTCTGCTGTGTTGGCAGACTGTGACAAAGACAGAATGTTGGAGTATAGAAACAGTCAGTCTACCTATGACCATGCAGTGCTACTACAAAGTGATCTGAGCAAAAAACAGTGGCTCCAGGGAGACAATCAACAAGTTAATCATTGTTCTTTAGTGGTAAGAACATGAAGCCAATAACTAAATGTTAGGATAACAGATTTGTCAGTGTCCATGGGTCAGTATTTAACTCACTTGCTTAAGTGTTTCCCTAAGTTGGTGCTTTGTAGAGGCCGGCTGTGGTAACAGTACCATAGTTACAGTAACAGTGTGGTGGACATACACAGTATAGTGCTGGAAAGACAGGCTTGGAATTTGATCAGGGTTATTCATTAATATAAGCCTGGATTGGCCTTGATATAGATGCATAGAGCTGTTCAGGGCGTCTCTGTTAACACAGACTACAGCCTCCAAAATACACAATATATCAATATTTAAATACTATCTAAGAAAATATGTTCACAATTCATACATCCATGCCTGTCTTAGCTTTGTTTTTCTAAGGTGTCACCAGCCCAAAAGTTGTGTAAATTGTGTTGACACAGACTGAGTGTGGTTCTATTTAGTATTTACGTTATTTCTGTTTTATCCTAAGGCAACGGTGTAGTGATCCATCTTCCAGGCCTGTTTGAAGAGGCAGAAAAAAATGAACGGAAAGGAAAAGGTGAGTGACAATCTTTGTTTAAAAAAACACAAATAAGCCTCTGCTTTAATATTCACTGTGGAGACTCATAAGTGTCCTTATGTGTGTAGGCCTGAAAGACTGGGAGAAAAGGTTGATCATCTCAGACAGAGCACACATTGGTAAGTCCTCCTAGGTCTGCCCCTGGACTTTTTTTTTATTTTAATCTGTGTGTGAAAGTTTGAATGTAAGCATGGAGAAATGTGCGTGCATGTCTGTGAGCCCTTCTTTCTCTTGAGGTGTGTGAGAGTGTGTGTCCCCTCTCTCCCTCCTTTCGCAGTGTTTGACTTCCACCAAGCGGTCGATGGCGTTCAAGAACAGCAGAGGCAAGAGCAAGCAGGCAAGAAGTAAGAAACCTGCTGCTTAAAAATGGCTGGCTGCGTGCACGCACACACACAGATTACAAATGTCAAAAGGGAGAGACAGATCGATGTTCTCAGATGTTATGAGTCATCCAATATATCACCCAGAATTTCTTTTGTGTTACGATTAACTGTTCAGTATATGTGCAAACAAAGCTCAAGGTCAAGGCTCGCGTTCAGATTTATGGTATTGTTGTAAGCAGTGAGTCATACTGAATTTTACTCTGTGTCCTTCCTTCCTGCTGCCCAATATGCACACAAACATTCTGATGACATTACTAAATGCCATGTAACCTAATAACCTGTGAACCACACCTTTGTGCCTGAACACAGCACATTGTATCTTCACTGTACTAAACAATAGCTACTCATCACCAAACAATAAACAAACACACATTGAGACAGGATGGTGGAGCCCATAGACTGAATATAAAGATGCACTAACCCTCAGTGGCATCACCCATAGGTTTCCTGAAGAGCAGGTTTGTAGCTCTGTCTGGGAGGCTTCGACCTCAACCATCTTGGCAGAGACTGAGTCTGCATAATTTCCAGCTAATCCAGTGTTGAGGTGGGCAGCGGTCTGAGCCCAAGGCTGTGATCTGATAAGGCACCCAGCTGTCAGTCAAAGCAGCCACACCCTTATTTATGAATGACTTTTATAATTGTTCGGTCGGACGGTTGTTGATTATGGTCATGTGGGCAAATGACCTTTGAGGGAAAACAAACCTTTTAATTATTTGCACATGCATTTAAATTTACTTTCCACACATATGTAACTGTCCACAGTAACGTACATGAGTATTTTTTCTCATCACCGCACTGCCCAGATGTGTCCTCTGAGAGGTCAGAGTGCAGACGGACAGACAGACAGCCCTGGAGCAGGTGGATTTTTTTAAACAGCAGGCAGAGTATATGAGGGCTTCCAGGACAAAATCCAGGTCTTCATGAGTTTGTTTGTTTTTTTTACCCCACATATTTATGTTTTTTTTTTTTACTCATTCATTATTCACCCAGTCAACCATATTGACATATGTGAGGAATGTGGAGCTGAGCCTGAAGAGCATTCAGAGCACTAAGCTGCAGGCAGACCCACTGTATTCCCATTCTAAGCCGAGTGGTCTTTAGCAGCTCAGCAGCCAAAGCCTCCACCCTCTCTGCCAGCTCCACTGTGCAGTTTTCATGCAGTTTTTCCACATTGTCCCAACATTTTGCAAAGGAGTAAATATTAGAAAAACTATATGCTGTCTGATCCTGTTCCACAGCTGTCAAACACATGTTGGCTTTACAGTCATGCACTTGGTGACTGGATACTGCATGTTTTACTGTGGCTGGTGCTAATGATGAAACTCAATAACTACAGAGGAATTTTGTCTATTTTGGTTCTGTAGTTTGCATGTTGGCAAAAAAACTTTCTGCTGCCGCAGGCCTTCCTTTTAATGGGCCGAGTTTATCAGAGGTACACGTCTACAAGTCGGTGTATGTAAATGTCACATATAAAGGGATTATACTGTCAGTAACAGCTGACTGAGTAGTGTGACTGTGTTTGTAGAAATGCAGATAAGAATGCATTGACCACATTGAACATCTGTTTTTTTCTCACTTAACAGATAAAGATAAGTGAGCAGCAGCAGATTATTCAGATATAGTTAACAGTAGTTTTACCCATCTATAATCTATCATCAGACATGGCAGGTCTGATGTAAATTCTGCATGTTCCTCTTCAGCTAAAAAGCTCTATAGTTCTATAACTTCTGTGAGCTGTGTGGATGTCATATGAATTTTGAAACTGTTGAAAGGTACATTGTATATTCGGATCACATGTTATTTTTTTATATATATATATATATTTCCCTCCTTTCTCTCTTGGCCCTGTCCAGCCTCGGGACGACAAAAAAGGGTATTGGTCCAGTGTATTCTGCCAAGGCAGCACGCAGCGGGCTGAGGATATGTGATTTGCTGGCAGACTTCACTCAGTTCTCCGAAAGGTCTGTTCATTCAGGATTTCATCACTGGGAGTTTCAATGTGATGTGTGTGTGTAATATATTTACGCAGCGAATTATTCATTATTTAAAGTCTGTTAGTCTTTCTTGCCATTCCTACCTCTAGAGCCCAACCCTACGCAGGTGTTCAAACCCTAAACCCCTCAGGCAGTGAGACCTATGAGACCAGTGCACATTCTGCTGAACAATTCACAGAGCTGCATGTTTTCAGAGGGTTGATGCCGCTCTGACTGTAGCCAAATGTTTTTCCTGTGTTTCTGCTCCTCCCATCAAATATCTCAGATAGTATTTAGAATCACAACTGAGGTAATGCAGGTAATGGGTCAAACCTGCTCACTGTTGCTTCTTTCAGGTATAAAGTATTGGCCCAGCAGTACAAGGCAATGTACCCAACTCTCGAGATCGACATAGAGGGAGAGCTTGTCAAATTAAAGGTAACTAAAACGAAAACCTTTCTGGAATCATTTAATTCTCCTTCTCTGCAGTAACCGTTTGTACTTCTAGGACTACGTGGAGCGGATCAAACCCATGGTGAGAGACGGTGTGCACTACATGTATGAGGCTCTTCACGGGCCTCCCAAGAAAATCTTGGTAGAAGGAGCCAACGCAGCGCTGCTGGACATTGACTTTGGTAAGTAAATAACTATGTGCGTGTGTGTGCATGTGCACTGTATTTAAGCGTGCCTTACTTTTTTTTTGTTTGGTGCTAACCTGTGCTATCGAAATGAATGTGAAAACTCCATGCAGTGATGTTGCTTAAGCTTTGCTCTTTACAAAAGCCTCCTCGGAACTCAGACTAACGACGCTGGTAAGTTTAACTG